>NC_136983.1:745000-947500 GCF_032717465.1 Coenobita brevimanus | reverse complement strand
TGAGCCGAAAAGCCACCCAGCCGAAACTTGTTGTAAGGTCGATCAAGACAAAGAGGCGAGACCGGAGACGGGATGATCGTTTCTCTCTCTCTCTCCTTTGCTTCCACTCCTCTCTCTCTCTCTCTCTCTCCTTCGCTTCCACTCTTTCTCCTTCCTATTTCTCTCTCTACTTCCAAATTCCTTCTCCACTAACTTTATTTCTTCCTACTTCCCTCTTCCTCTCCACTCTCCCTTCCTTTCCTTCCATACTATCTCTTTCTTTCTTTCTCTCAGCTTCTTCCCTCTCTCTCTCTCATCTCTCCTTCCCTTCTTCCTCTCCATCTTCATCATTCTCTCTCATCTTCCTTTGTTTCCCTTCCCCCTCCACCCCCACCCTCTCTCTACTCCTTACTCTTCATTTCTCTCCTTTCCTCCCTTCCCCTCTCTCTTTTTGCTTCCTCCTCTCTCTCCTCTCCCTCCCTCTTTCTTTCCTTCTCTCCCTTTTCTCTCCTTTCCTCCCTCTCTCTCTCCCCCTCCGGCATCATCTCCTCAACAGCTGACGACTGGATCAATTTCTTCGTACAAATTTTTTCACATACTTCCTTTCTCCTCTTCTCCCTCCTACTTTCTCTCCTTCTCCTCTCCCTCCTACTTTCCCTCCTCCTCTTCTCTCCCTCCTTCTCTTCCTCTTCTCTCCCTCTTTCTCCTCCTCTTCTCTCCCCCTCCTTCTCCTCCTCCCTTCCTTCCCTTCAACTCCTTTCCCCTCTTTCCCGCATTTCTTCTCTTCCTCTTTCCTTCCCTTCTCCCCCTCTCCCTCCTTTCCCTCCCTTTTCTCTCCTTTCCTCCCTCTCTCTCTCTCCCTCCGGCACCACCTCTCCTCAACGGCTGACGACTGGATCAATTTCTTAATACAAATTTTTTCCTTCACTTCCCTTTCATCCTTTCTCTCTCCTCTCCCTCCCACTTTCTCTCCCTTCTTTCCTCCACTCTTCCTTTCCTCCTCCTCTTCTCTTTCCTCTTCCCACTTTCTTCTCTTCAATTATTTCGCTTTCTATTCCTTCTACCTTCCTTTCCTCTTCTCCTCTCCATCTCTCTCTCTCTCTCACACACACACACACACACACACACACACACACACACACACACACACACACACACACACACACACACTAATTTACTGTTAATGGCGTCTTTGCAGATCTAACGGAAACATTATTATTACTGTTTATCAATTAATAAGCGATAATTATTGTTTTGTTTCTGGCATACATTATTATATACAGGATGATGATAATTAATAATAATAACAATAATAAACATATTAAATTATTATTATTACTACTACTACTACCATAATTATCACTGTGGTTGTTATCATCACTATTATTATTATTATTATTACCACCATTATGCTTACTACTACTACTACAACTACTACTACCATTACTACTACTACTACAAAAACTACCACCACCACCATCATCATCATCATCCCATCCCTCACCACTGAATATTACTCCCTTTCCACTATTATTATTATCATTATATTATTATTATTATTATTACTAGTAGTAGTTGTAGTAGTAGTAGTAGTAGTCCCATTGTTATTATTATCATTATTACTATTATTAATATCTATTTTATCTCTCATCTGCTATTACCACGCCCCAACCAACCCTCTGACACAAACCCCGCCCTGACGCCCACACCTTCCACAGATGGGCGTGGGCGTGCTGGAGGCGGTGCAGGAGGAGGGGGCGGGGAGGGGCGGAGGAGGGGGAGGCAGGAGAAAAGGAGGAGGGGGAGGAAAGAGCCGAATCCTGGCGGCCTACAAGAGGCGGGTCAAAGAACAGGTGAGTGTCTGCTTATTGGATACACCTGCCCTATCTATCGACCTGTCTATCTATCTACCTACCTGTCTATGTATCTGTCTAGCTACCTATCTATCTATCTGTCTGTCTATCTATTTGTATAATTAGTCTATATAAATAAATATAACAATGTGTGTGTGTGTGTGTGTGTGTGTGTGTAATGTTGGTAGGCAATGTTGGTAGTAATGTTGGTAGTAATGTTGGTAGTAATGTTGGTAGGTAATGTTGGTAATGTTGGTAGGTAATGTTGGTAATGTTGGTAGGTAATGTTGGTAGGTAATGTTGGTAATGTTGGTAGGTAATGTTGGTAATGTTGGTAGGTAATGTTGGTAATGTTGGTAGGTAATGTTGGTAATGTTGGTAGGTAATGTTGGTAGGTAATGTTGGTAATGTTGGTAGGTAATGTTGGTAGGTAATGTTGGTAGTAATGTTGGTAATGTTGGTAGGTAATGTTGGTAGGTAATGTTGGTAGGTAATGTTGGTAGGTAATGTTGGTAATGTTGGTAGGTAATGTTGGTAGGTAATGTTGGTAGTAATGTTGGTAGGTAATGTTGGTAGTAATGTTGGTAGGTAATGTTGGTAGTAATGTTGGTAGGTAATGTTGGTAGTAATGTTGGTAGGTAATGTTGGTAGTAATGTTGGTAGGTAATGTTGGTAGTAATGTTGGTAGGTAATGTTGGTAGTAATGTTGGTAGGTAATGTTGGTAGGTAATGTTGGTAGGTAATGTTGGTAGTAATGTTGGTAGGTAATGTTGGTAGTAATGTTGGTAGTAATGTTGGTAGGTAATGTTGGTAGGTAATGTTGGTAGGTAATGTTGGTAGTAATGTTGGTAGGAGTGAGTGAACGTGACAGTCGACTAAGCATGACACCAAGACGCTTCCTGGATGGTAGTTGTGGTAGTAGTGGTGGTAGTTGTGGTAGCAGTGGTGGTAGTTGTGGTAGTAGTGGTGGTAGTTGTGGTAGTATTATAGTAGTGTGGTATTTGTGGTAGTAGTGGTAGTAAAGAAGTGTGGTATTCTCTCTCTCTCTCCATTAAGATTGTAAGGTCAGTGTGGTCTACGTATCAATATAACTCACTCTCTCTCTCTCTCTCACTTAAAGATAGTGACTCACACTCGCTCTACTTTCACTTACTCACGCTCACTCACATCTCCTTGATCTCACCAAGCCTCTCTCACACTCCAGTGCTGTTGTGTGTGTGTGTGTGTGTGTGTGTGTGTGTGTGTATTAATCTGTATTTTGTGTATATCTGTGTATGTGTGTGTGTGTGCATTAATCTGTATTTTTTGTATCTATATGTGTGTGTGTGTATGTATTAATATGTATTTTGTGTATAGCTGTGTGTGTGTGTGTGTGTGTGTGTGTGTGTGTGTGTATCTAGTAATCTGTAATCTGTCTGTCTGTCTGTCTGTCTGTCTGTCTCTCTCTCTCTCTCTCTCTCTCCCAGGAGACTTCAATGCCGCACCAAGTTGTAATCCAAGTCTCAATATTTTTCAGCAAACACTATCTATCTGTCTATCTATCTATCTTGCCCCAGTCTATCTATCTATCTATCTATCCAGCAATCTTTCCCACACTCTATTTATCTATCTATCTATCTATCCAGCAATCTTTCCCACAGTCTATCTATTTATCTATCTATCTATCTATCCAGCAATCTTTCCCACAGTCTATTTATCTATCTATCTATCTATCCAGCAATCTTTCCCACAGTCTATCTATTTATCTATCTATCTATCTATCCAGCAATCTTTCCCACAGTCTATCTATTTATCTATCTATCTATCTATCCAGCAGTCTTTCCCCCAGTCTATCTATTTATCTATCTATCTATCTATCAAGACAAAGGCCAGATAATTTTTGACATGAAAATATTATTGCCTGTTATTATTTTTATCTATCTATCTATCTATCTACTCATGTCCATTTATCTATCGACTTTTACCTACGTCTCTATCTATTCATCTATCTATCTATCTATCTATCTCATGTCTTCCACCTGTCTATCTATTTATACCTCTCTCTCTCACTCCATTTCATTAGCTATCTTCACTCCTCTCTCTCTCTCTCTCTCTCTCCATTCACTTATCTATCTATACTCACATCTCTCTCTCTCTCTCTCTCTCTCTCTCTCTCACAAAACCCGGGAGAAAGTTCTAATTCAATAGAGAGAGAGAGAGAGAGAGAGAGAGAGAGAGAGAGAGAGAGAGAGAAAGAGAGAGAAATGACTGGTAGATGAAGAAACAGACATGATAGACAAAGATAAAGATAGAGAGATACAGATAGACAGATAGATAGATAGGTAGATACTTAAATTTATATATATTGAGAGAGAGAGAGAGAGAGAGAGAGAGAGAGAGAGAGAGAGAGAGAGAGAGAGAGAGAGAGAAAAGTGTACCTGGGTGTGGTTGACACTAACACACTATCATGATGACGTCGTTAATTCTCTCTCTCTCTCTCTCTTTCTTTCTTTCTTTCTCTCTCTCTTTTTCTTTCTCTCTCTCTCTCTCTTTCTTTCTCTCGCTCTCTCTCACTATCTATCAATTTACCTTCTTAGTTTGTGTTAATAAATCTATCTATCTATCTACCAATAAATCATCCTACTTATTAATCTCTCTCTCTCTCTCCCTCTCAAGTACTAATTTAACCTACTTATGTCTCTCTACTTATTACTCTCTCTCTCTGTCTCTGTCTCTCTCTCTCTCTCTCTTTAATTACACCGCCACAAAACCCTTCAATTTCACGCTCACTAACCATCACACGCCAAAGTGCTAAGGCGTCGCTAAATACGCCAAAAAAATACGCTAAAACACGCGGTAAATACGCTAAAAACACGCCGAAAATACGCTAAAACACGCCGAAAATACGCTAAAAACACGCCAAAACACGCTAAAAATACGCCAATAACACGCCAAAACATGCTAAAATACGCCAAAACACGCTAAAAATACGCCAAAACCACGCTAAAAATACGCCAAAAAGCACTCCAGAAATACGCCTCAAAACTCCAATATATAAGCCAAAAACACGCTAAAATACGCCAAAAACAGGCTAAAACTACGCTAAAAACGCTAATAACACGCCAAAAACACGCTAAAAATACGCCATATAATACGGTAATTACGCTTTACAAATTAACATCCCTTTTTACTTCACCTGATGCTCGGTTAATCTCCCTAACACCTTTTCCTATGCGATTTATTTTGCTTCCTACTCCCTGTCCTATTCGGTGTTACATAAACCCTGTCAATATCGCCATACTCTGCATAAACACAAACATTTATATAAACCGGCCACATCCAAAAATAAATCGCTAAGGAAGAGGTGTTAGGGAGCTTCCATAACCGACGAGATTTTTTTTACTAGTAACCAAGGAGACTCATTCCTATTTTATACCTATAATGCTCACTGAGTTTCATATTCAAGTTGTATAGTCACTTAAACGCAGCACTACATCAAATGAGTGGATGGTACGTGCCCCTAGTCGTGAGTGTTAAGCCATTTAGTGCGGGTAGGTCAGTTCCTGTCACTACACCGCTGGGGTAGGGGTGGCTGGGGGGATCTAAAAATAAATCGCTAAGGAAGAGGTGTTAGGTATCTTAAATCGCTAAGGAAGAGGTGTTTGGTACCTAAAAATAAATCGCTAAGGTAGAGATGTCATAAAAATAAATCGCTAAGGAAGAGGTGTTAGGTACTGAAAAATAAATCGCTAAGGAAGAGGTGTTAGGCATCTAAAAATAAATCGCTAAGGCAGAGGTGTTGGTACCTAAAAATAAATCGCTAAGGCAGAGGTGTTAGGGAGGGTTCACATATACAGTACACTAGGGCAGGGGTGTATTGGAGTGTAAAACAAATCGCTAAGGAGAAGGTGTTAGGGAGGGTTCATATACAGTACACTAGGGCAGGTACACACAATGGCACCGTGACCTGACCCCCCCCTCACCTGACCCCTACATCCAGGTCATCACACACACACACACATACACACACGCACACCGCTACCTTTCACAGCGTAATTACATCGTCTATCTACAAGGGAAGTCTATCTATCTATTTTTCTATCTATCTATTGCCGGACGCCTCAATCCCGTAAGGGGTGGCCACAAACAAATCGCCTCCATGTCCCCCGCCATTTCACTGCCCTGCTCCCAGCTCACACCTCCCTCTCTCATATAGCTTCACCCCATCCCTCCATCTCATCCTCAGCCTCCCCCTCCCTCTCCCCTCCTCCACCTCACTCGCATACACTCTCCTCGTTAGTCTCTTATTGTGGTTACTATGGCAACATGATTATATAAACACACACACACACCGTTAAAACACTTCCAGTAATTAACAAGCTATTAAGCAATTAGGGAGTGTTATTATACAGCACTTCTTCGTGACTAGCATGCGTTATTTTCCCCTTTACCGTTATTATTAGATGTCACCCCTGCCCTGATTGAGAGAGAGAGAGAGAGAGAGAGAGAGAGAGAGAGAGAGAGAGAGAGAGAGAGAGAGAGAGAGAGAGACGGAACGTATTTAATGTATGTAACGGTGTGTGTGTGTGTGTGTGTGTGTGTGAACGTGACTGTGTGTGAGAAGTGGTTGAACTGAGAGGCCTAACACACACACACACACACACACACACACACACACACACACACACACACACACACACACACAAACTCCTCACTGCATACACACATACATCCTCCCTCTCTCTCTCTCTCTCAACAAGGAAGCGAAGGTCACACAGCCAAATACAGTCTCTCTCTCTCTCTCTCTCTCTCTCTCCCTCCCCCACCTCCACCCTCTCTCTCTCTCTCTCTCTCTCCCTCCCCCACCTCCACCCTCTCTCTCTCTCTCTCTCTCTCTCTCTCTCTCTCTCTCTCTCTCTCACATCCTACCATTTTTGAGAAGGAATCTGGATAGAAATATTAATGCTTCTTTTTACTACGATAATTCTTAAGTAAAAAATAACCTACGTACATACGATAATAATAATAATAATAATAATAATAATAATAATAAAAATAATAATAATATTTGTGGTGGTGGTGATGATGATATAATACTAATAAAAATAATAGTAATAATAATAATAATAATAACAATAATAATTAATAATAATAATAATGAGTAACAGTAGTAGCAGTAATAATAATAATAATAATAATAATAATAACAGTAATAATATAATTAATAATAATAATAATAATAATAATCACAGTAGTAGTAGTAATAATAATAATAATAATAATAATGCACAACTGAAGTCTTGCAAACTGATTCAATTTTAAACTATGTATATATTTTAAAACTTCATTTATACTATTTTACCTAAACTTGGCTCAATTTGAGAGAGAGAGAGAGAGAGAGAGAGAGAGAGAGAGAGAGAGAGACTTAATACCTTTCACCCCTTCAGAACGAGCTGGTCGAGAGGATACAACAGGAGCGGGATGACCACCTGAGAGCCATCCAGTCCCAGCTGATGGTGTTGGAGTCCCAGCTGCGTCGGAGGCAGAGGGAGGTGGAGGCGGTGCTGGAGGAGAAGGAGGCCACCATACGCCAGCAACAGCAGATCATCCTGTCCCTGTCGCGGGCCCTCCACGACGCTGCAAAGAAGAAGCGGAAGAAGAAGAAAGAGGAAGTGGAGGCGGGGGGGAAGGAGGTGAGTGACGGGGAGATAAAGGATGAGGGCAGCGGAGGAAATGGAGATACGAAGGGAGAGAAGGAGAATGAAGAGGAGGAGGAGGAGCGCACCGGCTTGCTGATCACACCCAGTAAAAGCGACCCAGAGAGCCTCAACGACAGCGACAGCGCCATCATGCTCGAGGACAGCAACTTTGACTCCCTGGTCATCGTGCCCCTGGGGAAGGGCGAGGTCAAGGTGGTACGCAGTGTGTCGGATGTCGTCGAGGTGGCCGGCAGCCGGGCATGTGTGGGTACAGCGACAACCACCACTACCACGAGTACCCGCAACACCACCCTCATTGCGGCTACGTGTGGTACGCCGCTTCTTAAACCGAACCTTGGAGTGTGTCCGGGATCACTTTCCACTTCCTCATGCTCGAGTGAGGACAGTGATGAGTCTCCCAGTTGCACGCTGACCAAACACTGCGCTGGGTTCTCCCGGACCGTGTACAGCCTGAAGGAGGAGCAAAACATCGAGGAGGAGGAGGATGAAGGCTCAGGTCTGCAGGAATGTGACAGGAGTAACGGGGAAGAAGAGGAGGATGGAGTGTCACTTGTCCCTTCAATGTCCTCCTCCTCCATCGCACCATCCCTGCACTCCATCCTCAAGTCCACCTCAAGCTACGACTCCGATGCGACGCTCAGCGATGGCGAAAGTGAGAACGACGAAGATGAGGAACTAGACGAGGAGGAAGAAGATGGCGACGAGGGATCAATTACCACCCAGGCACCCATGTCACAAACCCACCACCACCACCACCACAGTCAAAATCACCACCACCACCACCACACACCCTACCAGCAACAGCAGCAGTCCGCAGAGAGACGCCAAAACCTCCTGGGATCCTACGAGAAGCTGAACACACTCGGATCACCGCCCAAGCCCCTGATCCGCCCCGAAGAGGAGATCCAGGTGACGTACAACCGCGTCATGAGCAACCACCGATCCGTCACGAAGCCAAAGGACGTCAAGTACCGGCGGATCAACAAAGCCAAGTCGAGATCCCTGGAGGAGCTGAGGGGGAAATTGAAATGCTGGAATGAGAGGGCTGGAAAACACTCCTTGTCTGTGGACCTGGACACCCACTCCTTCGCTTAACTGGAAGACGAGAGGGAAAAAAATCAGAGAAAAAATAAAACGGCTTCGAATGCTGGAACGCTTGAGGGAAAAACAGTGAGGAAATAATGATGCTGGAAGATGCGAGGAAAAAAAAATGGCTTCTAATGCTGGAAGACGTGAAGGGGAACCGTGAGGAAAATGACAATACTGGAAAAAACACTCATTCTTTTGCTTAGCTAGAAGACACAAGGAAAAAAAAAACTATGAAGACTTTGAATGCTGGAACACTTACGGGGCTTTGAATGCTGGAACACTGGAAAGAGATTTGAATACTGGAACACTGAAATGGGCTTTGAATACTGGAACACTCTGACAGACTTTGAATGCTGGAACACTTACGGGGCTTTGAATGCTGGAACACTGGATAAGAGATCTGAATACTGACACTGGAATGGGCTTTGAATACTGGAACACTCTGACAGACTTTGAATGCTGGAACACTGGAAAGAGATCTGAAAACTGGAACACTGGAATGGGCTTTGAATATTGGAACACTGGAATGGGCTTTGAATACTGGAATACTCTGACAGACTTTGAATGCTGGAACAGTTGTGGGACGAAATTAAGGAAACCCGAAGGAATTCCTGAGAAAGAAAAAAGATAAAATAGAATAAATGAAAAATACAGGAAACCCGAAAAATCCACCCAACAGAAAACGGATTTAAAAAAAGGTGAGAAGATGGAGGGGGATTCTGGAAATAATGGTGGAAATTATTAAAGAAAAATTAAGGTGTAATATAGACCTTAAATAAAAAATATATATATAGACAGACAGATAGACAAATAGATAAATACAGATTAAAAAAAATAGATACGATATAACTCGAATGAACCGAAAATGGCGGACGGAACGAAACAATATGAACTGAAAAAATCCAGAATAACGATGGACTGAATAATAATAATAATAATAATAATAATAATAATACATGAAAGGCGATAATAGGCGAAATAAAATGAATGACGAACAATAACAGAAAATTATGACTATTAACGAAGAAATTACCAGTGTTGCAATGTGAATGTTGAAATGTTGCATAATGTTGAAGGATGTTGCAGAGTGAATGTTGAAGTATTGCATAATGTTGAAGGAAGTTGCATTAGTGAATGTTGAAGTATTGCATAATGTTGAAGGATGTTGCATTAGTGAATGTTGAAGTATTGCATAATGTTGAAGGAAGTTGCATAGTGAATGTTGAAGTATTGCATAATGTTGAAGGAAGTTGCATAGTGAATGTTGAAGTATTGCATAATGTTGAAGGATGTTGCATTAGTGAATGTTGAAGTATTGCATAATGTTGAAGGAAGTTGCAAAGTGAATTGAAATGTTGCATAATGTTGATGGAAGTTGCAAAATGAATGTTGAAATGTTGCATAATGTTAAAGGATGTTGCAAAGTGAATTGAAATGTTGCATAATGTTGAGGGAAGTTGCAAAGTGAATGTTAAAGTATTGCATAATGTTGAAGGAAGTTGCAAAGTGAATGCTGTAATGTTGCATAATGTTGAAGGAAGTTGCAGAGTGAATGTTGAATAACGTTGATAAAAATATATACAGATATATTCAAAAGTTTGTGACTATGTGCTGATGTGTGTATTATTTATGTAAAGAGAGAGAGAGAGAGAGAGAGAGAGAGAGAGAGAGAGAGAGAGAGAGAGAATTGTGTGAGAGGTGGGGAGTGAGAGAGTGTGTGTGTGTGTGTGTGTGAGAGAGAGAGAGAGAGAGAGAGAGAGAGAGAGAGAGAGAGAGAGAGAGAGAGAGAGAGAGAGAGAGAGATCGTGTATACGTATGTATATGTACGTATGTATCTTTATGTATGTATGTAACGTGTATGTATGTATATGTATGCGTGTATGTATGTGTATATATATATATATATATGGATGTATGCATGTATGTATGCGTGTGTATGAATGTACGTGTATGTCAACCACTGCAACTCACCCTAATCTAAGAGGCATTATACAATTCCTTATTTATTGATACAAAACTAAGCGGCAGTAACTCACCAGCAAATATTTTTTTCCCTTCAATATTTTTCAGCCGCTGGTTTCAAGATATAATGGATTTTTTTATTTATTTTAACCTTCAGTATTTGTCAGTTATTTTACGCAAAGTTAAATTAATTTGTATTTTAAATTTCACCCTTCAATGTTCGTTTTTTCAGTTAAATTGATTCGTTTTTTTAAGTTCGCCCTTCAATATTTTTCAGTTTTCAAATTTAAACATTTCTTTTTAATTTCACCCTTCGATATTTTTTATTTTTTCGAGTTAAATGGATTTTTTCACCCTTCAATATTTTTCAGTTTTTTTCGGCAACTCATTTTAAAATCTATATATATATTTTTTAAGTCAATTTCATCCGGATTTTGACTGAGCTATTGAGTGTTATTCTGTTCCCTAACACCTCTTCCTTACCTATTTATTCCTGCCTCTCCGTTACTATATTTTTGTGTTATTCGTGCAATCTGTCAATGTTGAAAAAGCATCAGAAGCTATAAAGTGGATATTGATGGGTAGTTTGGGAATAAATCGCTAAGGAAGAGATGTTGGGGAGCTTCCTTATTCTCCTCGGGTAAGGAAGCCCCCTAACACCTCTTCCTTAGCGATTTATTTTCCAAACTACTCATTAATATCCCCCGTTTTGCTTTTCAATATCGACACAGACTGCATAACACACAAGGATATAGAAACGGAGAAGGAATAAATCGGTAAAGAAGAGGTGTTAGGGAACCTCTTTACCCGATAAGAATCCGAGCCTATACATATGCCAACAAGCGATTTATTTTTCCTCTCCTAAACCGAATTTGCCTCTAATTTAATCGGCCGCCAAAAGCTTTAACTACTTGTATATAAGTAAACGAAGTACCCTAACTCCTTTTCCTAAGCGATTTGTTTTGCTTAGTACACCTTACTGTCCTACTGTTTTATAATCCCTCAAACATCGCCACATATGCATAAATAACATACAAAGGGATATTAATCAGCCATATCCAAACAAATCGCTAAGGAAGAGGTGTTAGGGAGCCTCCTTAACCAACGAGACTACAGACCTTAGACTTCGGCTGCCATCACGCCTTTTCCCGCCAAAAATTTGAGTTGAAAATCTTAGCATGGCTTTTGTAGTTTTTATATCTGACATTTAAATTACTTCCGAGCTAGATATAGATTGATCTGAACATATTAGTAGTATTTTGCATTAATAATTTAGTTCCTAATTCAAATATTTGGCGGAAAAACCGAAAGGAAAGTGACTGAGTTGTATAGGAGTTGGTATTGGAGATTTCGCAGCATCCAATTAGCTATAAAAATAAATCGCTGGGAATGAGGTGTTGCAAGACATCACGGTGCAATGTTCAAAATAAATCGATCAAGATGAGAAGCTGAGCGAATTTGACCTCAACATTGTTATTTCCTTCTTATATCGTTATCACCAAAGTTAACATGAAGACGACATAACGGCGCGATGTTCAAAATAAATCGATCAAGATGAGAAGTTGAGTAAATATGACCTCAGCATTCTCTAATTTCCTTATATCGTTTTAATATCACCAAAATTCACATGAAGACGATATTACGGCGCGATGTTCAAAATAAATCGATCAAGATGAGAAGTTAAATATGACCTCAACATTCTCTATTACCTTTTAATATCGTTTAATCATCACCAAAGTTCACATGAAGACGATTTTACGGAGCAATGTTCAATATAAATCGTTCAAAATACCTGACTTCCGAAATCTCCTTCCCCAACCCCAACAAACACAGGTCGCTTACACTCCCAAACCCGTGTCAGCCGTGAAGCGTAGTGATGTTCCTGTATTGTGTAAAGTGTATATATTTGATACAGTATTTCCTTATTGTGATATTGTAATTATTCTGTAATAAAGATGAGCACTGATGGATTTTTTGGTGTTTTATTAGCCACGGATAAATGGGGATGAAGTGAATTTGGCTAGTCGTGTTCTCTCTTTCCCATAACTCTCCACCCAAACCCTTACCTCATCCTCGGCGTCACATACACTCCTAGTCAGTTTCTCACATACCTTTCCATAACAACCATCTCATCCTCGGTCTCCCTCTCTCCGTCTCACGTACTCTCCTTGTCAGTCTCTAATTCTCCAATGTATTATATCCACATTCATTTTCATCCTCGGTCTCCCCCTCATTCACATCCTCTCCTAGTTAGTCTCACATTCTCCTTTCATTATATCCACCCCAAAGTTCCATCTCCCCCCTCCACCTCACATCCTCTCCCAGTCAGTCTCTCACTCAAATCTCCTCTCCACCCTAAAACTCCATCTCATCCTCGGTCTCCCCCTCTCCACTTAACTCACTCTCCTAGTCAGTCTCTCATTCTCTCCACATGGCAAACTCAGAACACTTCTAACACTGTCCATCACATCCACATTAATTATATCGCATCCAAATGTAAAAATAATAATAATAATAATAATAAACAGCAACGTGAATACTAATACTAATAATATAATAATGATAATAATAACTAATAACAGCAACAATAATAATAATAATAAATAGTAATAATAATAACACTAGCAGCAGCAACAATAAAAACTAGCGATAATAATAATTAATAATAATAATAACGCTGGAGAGGAGTAACAGCACTACGGCTGTACATCCCTTCCACAGCACTTCCTCGTGACTAGCACCCTATTCCCCCACCATGACACAGGTAGTACTGGCTTACATGATACCAGTAGCAGATCTACGTCTGACCTGACTCGCTGTACAGGAGTCTCCTTGGTTACTAGTCACCGGGGGGAACTGGACCAGCCATCATTAAATAACCTACTTTCTCTCTCTCTCTCTCTCCAGGTTTCTTCGTGACTAGCATCATAGTCTATAGCTAATTCCTTGCATTTAACATGGAGAGAAGGCAAATTTTCACCAAGTTCAAATATGGAGAGTATAGAACAGTAGTGGTAATAGCACTGTATCTACTATGACTACTACTACTGGCTTAGAGGAAACCATTAGGCTTGTCACTCAATGTAAAGCCACCTGAAAAGGAAAGAAGAGTAATAAAAAGTGACATGAAAGATGGGAGAAACAGGAAGAGAGGAGGACAGACACAGAAAAAGAATGATAAAGGTGAAGGAAGAAGTAGGCAGCACTACATCAAGTGAGTGGATAATGGTGAGAAATAGGAAGAGAGGAGGACAGACACAGAAAAAGAATGATAAAGGTGAAGGAAGAAGTAGGCAGCACTACATCAAGTGAGTGGATGATGGTGAGAAATGGGAAGAGTGGAGGACAGACACAAAAAAAAGAATGATAAAGGTGAAGGAAGAAATGGGCAGCACTACATTAAGTGAGTGGATGATGGTGAGAAATAGGAAGAGAGGAGGACAGACACAGAAAAAGAATGATAAAGGTGAAGGAAGAAGCAGGCAGCAGTACACCAAGTGGGTGGATGATGGACGCCACAACCAACCACCAGAAAAAGAACTAATCCAGTGAAATGGGCCACACACTCATTCACTTACCATTACAGCTCAAGGAATCCTGGAAAAAAAAAAAAAAAATCATATGCTTCCCAATCCTTTCACAATAATTTTTTTTTTTTTTTTTTTTTTGGGGGGGAGGGGATGTAATCAACCTCTCTCTCCCTCCCTTGCTTCCTTCCTTCCCCCTCCCCCTCTCTCTCTCTCTCTCTCCCTCCCTTCCTTCCCCCCCTCTCTCTCTCTCAATAAAGCAAGACTGGTTCAATTTTCCCTTTTATTTCCATGATGCATATACAGTATACTCCCTCAACACTGTTTTCCAGCAACTTATTTGGCACAGGCAATTTTATATATTATTTTTTCCATACATAAAATCAATATGGTTTTCCTGAACTGCAGTCTGGAAGTAACTAGAGCTGGATAATAATAATAATAATAATAATAATAATAATAATAATAATAATAGATAATAATAATAATACAATAATAACAAACAAGTTATAATAATAATAATAATAATAATCCATCCATCCATCCATCATCTAATCCTGTGTTGCCCCATGAGGAGCGTAGGAGCCCGGGGCTAGGCAAGTTGGTCCTGACATTTAAGATGAGAGTGACCAGCCTCACTCATCCCTGAGTGGCATTACATGAGCAATCAACCCCAACCATCCCTTGGATATAAACCCGGACTGGCTCAATCCAACTGGAGCCCCATAATTACCCACCAAACCACCAGGCGTACTGTATATTATGGTTACCACCCAGCGTAGTGAATGGTTTCCTGGTGTACTGGAAACCATTTGGCTTGTCACTCAGTGTAGAGTCACCCACAGGCAGAAGGAAGAGGAAAGAATGAAGGAAAGACTATGATGATTGTTATTATTATTATTTTTACAGATAACAGATGAAAGAAAAATCAATAAAAAATCCATTATTATTATTATTATTATTATTATTACAGAATTTGAAGTTAAACAGATTAAAAAAAAACGAATCCATCCACCAGATTACATGTGTCCTCCTGTTATTTTTATAAATCTGAAAATTTATTATAAGCACACAAAGCCTTTCCAAATCTAAAAAATGATACTAGTCACAAAGAAGTGCAAGTTGGCTCCTATAGCCCACTGGAACTTAACCCCTGCCAGTGAGTGATTTATGCAGCAACGAAAAGGTAGAAAAAAATATAAAAGAATAAATAATAGTCACGAAGAAGTGTATTATAGGCCACTGGAACTTAACCCCTGCCAGTGAGTGATTTATGCAGCAATAAAAAGGCAAAACTCATGTGTTCACGGAAAATAAATAATACTAGTCGCGAAGAACTGCAAGAACTTAATCCTTGCCAGTGAGTGATTTATGCAGCATTTCTTGACCTCCCTACGCCATCCCCAAACCTGGTCCAAAAACATACATGGATATACACACACTGTCATTGGTATGTGTACATTTCTCCCTGACCACATACCCGGTACACATACATACATGCTCACTGTATGTATGTATATCTCCCTATTTATAAATATCACACACACAGACACAGACACAGACACACAGACACAGACACAGACACACACACACACAGACACACACACACGCACACACACACGCACACACACACTATACATCTCCCTGTACCCACATCTGGTTCACACACACATTATGTAAATCTCTCACAGATTACATATTTCTGATTCATATACACACATGTATACTTACAGTAGCCTATGTACACCTCAAGCTGCAAATATGGTACACACACACACACACATTACATACATCTCCCTGTACACATATCTGGTACACACACACACATACACATGCACATTATGTAAGTCTCTCCCAGTTTACATATTTCTGATTCACATACTGTACACACATGTACACCCACAGTTGCTTATGTACACCTCAAGCAAAGGAATCTGGCACACACACACACACACACACACCTTATATACTATGTACACGTTTTCATTTATTGATTTCTGATGCACACACACCTATACACACACTATGTGCAAATCTACACATATGTACACATCTCTCCACTCACAGAACCCCAATGCACACACACAAATATGTACATCTCTGTGTTCACAAAATCCCAATGCATGTATACTCAACTGCACCCACCCACACACCCACACCCACATACACAAATCTTAACCTATGTGCATAATCTTGTCAGTTAAGGAAGCTCCCTAACACCTTCTCCTAAGCGATTTATTTTGTTTATTACACCTTACTATCCTAATCTGCGTTACATAAATCCTTCAAACATCATCATACTCTGCATAACACACAAAAGGATATTAATCAGTCATATCCAAAAATAAATTGCAAAGGGAAAGATGTTAGGGAGCTTCTTTAACTGATGGGAATGGGTATTCAAGAAAAAATAAATAACTAAGGAAGAGGTGTTAAGGAGTTTCCTTAACTGAACAGAATGGGTGGTAATAAAGTGAAGGAAAAATAAATCACTAAGGAAGAGGTGTTAGAGAGGTTCCTTCAATGAGACTGGTTGGTAATAGACACACAGGGAAGTCTTTAAGTTCAAGGGGAAATAAACTGCTCAGGAGGAGGTGTTAGGGTGCTTCCTTTATTCTAAAAAAATAAAGTGGCAAACACACAAAAAATGGAAATGAAGACACAAATGAAAAATAAATCACTAAAGAAGAGGTGTTAGGGAGCTTCCTTAAGTTATGGGAGAAAAAAACTTAAAGTAAATAAAATCTATCTATCTATCTATCTATAGCCCGACGCCCTAATCCCGCAAAGGGTGGCCGCAGACAAAACGCCTCCAAGTCACTCTGTCACCCACCATTTGACTCCCCTCCCCCCAACTCATCCCCCCCTCCCTCATATACCTCTCAACTCCATCCCTCCACCTCATCCTCGGTCTACCCCTCCCTCTCCCTCCCTCCACCTCACCCACATACACCCTCTTAGTCAGTCTTTCACTCTCCATCCTCTCCACATGTCCAAACCACCTCAGTGTATTTCTCCTAATCTTTTCAACCACATCCACATCTACCCCACAACGTTCCTTCACTTCTTCATTCGTCAACCTGTCCCTCCATGTCACTCCACATGCTCCTCTCAAGTAACTCATTTCCACTGCTCTCACTCTTGACTTGTTCCCCTCTTGCAAGGTCCACGCCTCGCTTCCATACGTCAGGGTAGGGATCACAATACCATCATGCAGGGACTTCTTAACTTCCATACTCACTTCCCTATTTCTCATTACTGCTTTCAGCATGCCTACAACCTTCCTTCCCTGCTGTACCCTTTCACGCACTTCATCCCCCAAAGTTCCATCCTTACTCATCACACTACCCAAGTACTTGAATGCACTCACATTCTCCATATCCTCACCATCCAACCTCACTGCACACTCTGTGACTTCATTCCTCTCAAACACCATAACTTTACTTTTGTTTACATTAACTTTCAGCTTCCTCCTCCTACACACTGTCCCAAATTCATTCACCAAACCTTGCAACTCCCATTCATCTTCACTCAACAATACTGTATCATCAGCAAACAGCAACACCGGAAGCTTCCAAATCTCACCCTCATTCGTTAGGGCCACCCCCACATCCACTGCCCTACCTTGTACCTCCTTTACGACCCCATCCATATATATATTAAACAGCCATGGAGACATTACACACCCCTGTTTCAGTCCCACATTGAGATCAAAGAACTCACTCAGCTCACCAACCACTCGCACCGTAGCCCTAGCTCCCTCGTACATACTCTTCACAGCACTCAACAATTTCCCCTCCACTCCATATATTCTTAATACCTTCCACATACCTTTCCTATCTATTCTGTCATAAGCTTTCTCCAAGTCCATGAAGGCAGCGTACACTTTCCTTCCCTTCTCTAGATACTTCTCCACTAAACATCTTAGAACAAATATCTGATCTACACACCCTTTTCCCTTCCTAAATCCCCCTTGTTCTTCTCCAACTAGCTCCTCTGTCATATGCCTAACCCTATCAATGAGTATTCTACCATATATTTTACCAGTCACACTAAGAAGGCAAATACCCCTATGGTTACCACATACTTCTCTCTCCCCTTTTCCTTTGTACAGAGGAACAATTATACCTGATTTCCAGTCCTCTGGAACCCTTCCCTCTTCCCAAGCCAATCTACACAACTTCCATATCCACTCCACAACAATCTCACCCCCATACCTAAGCATTTCACCACATACTCCATCAATTCCTGGGGCCTTTCCCAGCTTAATCTTCTTCATCGCTTCCACTACTTCCGACCTACTGATCTCTTCCTCCCTCCTCTCATCTCTTCTTCTCCCAGCCATTCCCCAACCACTTATACTCACACTGCTCTCACTCTCTACATTCAACAAATCCTCAAAGTGCTCCTTCCATCTCCTCAATTTCTCTCTCTTCTCTACCAACAATCTATTATTCCTATCTTTCACTCCCCTACTATTTCCCCTTTCACACATCCTTACTTTCTTTACCTCCTTCCAAAACAATTTCTTACTCTCCCTCCATTTCACACTCAGATTCCTCCCAAACTCTTCATCCACTTTCTTCTTACTCTCCTTCACCAGTCTCTTAACCTCCCTTCTCCTGCTCACATATACCTCTCTCTTCTCTCTCTCATCTTCTCCCCTACCTCTACTCGCCAACCATTCACCATATGCCTTATTCTTTTTGTTCCACAGCTCGTTTCACCTCATCATTCCACCATGCTGTCCCTTGCACACCCTTGCATCTCCTCCTCACTCCACAAACCACCTCACACGCTGCGCTTATCTCTTCCGTGAATATCTTACATACGTCTTCCACCCCTTCCATCTGCTCTAGCTCATACCTTCCCAATCTTTCTTCCACTATGCTCTTATACTCTGTCCTCTTCTCACTATCTTGCAATTTCTCCACTCTTCTCACAGGAGCTGTTTCCTCCTGTCTTCCCCTTCGCCTCCTCAACCACTTTCTTTGCAGCTCTACCTTGGCCATCACTAAGTGATGGTCCGAGACTCCATTCCCCCACCCTCTCCACACCCTTGCATCCAACACTTGTCTTCTCATTCGCTCATCCACACACACGTAGTCTATCATTGCCTTTCGTTCAACAAGTTCACCATCCATCCTCCTCATTACTCTCCATGTATACCGGTGGATCATCTTATGACGAAAGTAGGTGTTGGCTATTGCCAACCCCTTACCAGCACAGATGTCCACCAAAGCACTACCATTCCCATCTACTTCTGCTGGCACACCCCACTGACCAACCACTCCATCCACTCGTACATTCCCGACTTTGCCATTCATGTCTCCAATCAACAGCACTCTCTCGCTCCTCCTAGGGGGGTTTCAAGAATACTCCCCCAGTATCCCTGCTTGTCGTACAAGGCGACTAAAAGGGTTGGTTGGTAATAAAGACACAATGGAAAAATAAATCACTAAGGGACATGTGTTAGGGAGCATCCTTAAATGAGACTGGTTGGTAATAAAGACACAATGGAAAAATAAATCACTAAGGAACATGTGTTAGGGAGCTTCCTTAACCAATGAGAATATGAACCGTAATACAATATAATAAAGAGATATGGAGAAAACAAATCACTAAGGAACATGTGTTAGGGAGCATCATTAAATGACAAGAATGGGTTGTAATAAAGCGAAGGAAATAGACAATAAAGTTAAGGAAAAATAAATCACTAAGGAAGAGGTGTTAGGGACCTTCATTAACAGACAAGAATGGGTAGTAATAAAGTTAGGGAAAAATAAATCACTAAGGAACATGTGTTAGGAAGGTTCCTTCAATGAGACTGGGTGGTAATAAAGACACAGAGGAAAAATAAATCACTAAGGGACATGTGTTAGGGAGGTTCCTTAACAGACAAGAATGAGTAGTAATAAAGTGAAGGATATAGTAACTTAAGGAAATATAAATCACTAAGGAACATGTGTTAGGGAGGTTCCTTCAATGAGACTGGGAGGTAATTAAGACACACAGGGCCAATAATAAAGTTAGGGAAAAATAAATCACTAAGGGACATGCGTTAGGGAGGTTCCTTCAATGAGACTGGGTGGTAATTAAGACACACAAGGCCGTCTTTGAAGTTCTTTATTTCTCTCCGGATACAGAAATAAAGAACTCTGGGATATCTCTGCTTTACTGCTGTGAGTGGCTGTACCCCCTCACCCCCAGGACCCCCCCAAACCCCCCCAGGGCTTTATTTACTCTTGCTACCACCACATCCTTTATTTTTAGCTTTCTTTAACATTATTTTGCTTTCTTTAGCTTTCTCAACCTTTCTTTACTTTCTTTAACCTTTCTCTAGCTTTCTTTAGCCTTTCTTTACTCTTCCTTTAGCTTTCTCAACCTTTCTCTAGCTTTCTTTAGCCTCTTTTTATTTTCTTTACTCTTCCTTTAGCTTTCTCAACCTTTCTTTAGCCCTTGTTTACTTTCTTTAGCTTTCTCAACCTTTCTTTAGCCCTTGTTTACTTTCTTTAGCTTTCTCAACCTTTCTTTAGCCCTTGTTTACTTTCTTTAGCTTCAGGGTAGTTGAGATCACCCCTGTAGTACCAGAATTATTAGTATTTAGTCCTGCTACCACCAAATGCTTCTCTTTTAGCTTTTATTAACCTTTCCTTAGCTTTCCTTACCCTTTCTTTAGCTCTCCTTTCCCTTTTGTTTAGCTCTTTAACTTTCTTTCACTTTCTATTATTTTTCTTTACCCTAAAAATTCTATTATTCATTCCTGTTACCACCACATGTTTCTTTGTCTTTATTAACTTTTCTAACTTTCCTTTTAGCTTTCCTGTAGCTTTGTAGAGGCAGCTAATATCTCTAATTCACACATATTGTCCTCAGTTAAAGAAGCTCTCCAACACCTCTTCCTAAGTGATTTATGCTGCTTATTACACCTTACTATCCTCCTCTGTGTTACACAAATCCTTCCAATATCGCCATACTCTGCATAAATAACATACAGAAAGGATATTAGCCAGCCATATCCAAAAATAAATCACTAAGGAGGAGGTGTTTGGGAGCTTCCTCAATCAATGAGAAAGCAAGTCTCAGTGTACTCAAAATGAAGGGTAAATTTGGCTAGTAACCAAGGAGACTCATTCCTACCTAGAAAAAAAAATCTACAATGGCCAAAAACAAAAACAACAATAATAATAATGATAATGATAATAATAATAATAATAATAATAACAATAATAATCCATCCATCATCCAATCCTATGTCACCCCATGAGGAGTGTAGGAGCCCAGGGCTAGGCAAGTATATACTCCTCATTAGTCTCTCACCCTCCATCCTCTCCACATGGCCAAACCACCTCAGTGTGTTCCTCCTAACGCTTCCTATCACATCCACATCCACACCACAACGCTCCTTTATATCCTCATTCGTCAGCCTGTCTCTCCATGTGACTCCACAGGCTCCTCTTAAATAACTCATTTCCACTGCTCTCACTCTTGACTTGTGTCCTTCCAACAACGTCCAAGCTTCACTTCCGTACGTTAGAGTTGGTATCACAATACTGTCATGTAGTAACTTTTTCACTTCCATGCTCACTTCCCTGTTTCTTATCACTGCTTTCAAAGAACCAGCAACCTTTCTTCCCTGCTGTACCCTTTCAAGCACCTCACCCTCCAAACCTCCATCCTTACTCATCACACTACCCAAGTACTTAAACGTACTCATATTTTCCATTTCATCATCCACCCTCACTGTACGTTCACTGACTTCCCTTTTCTCAAAGACCACCACTTTACTCTTCCCTACATTCACCTTTAGATAATAATAATAATGTAACAATAACCGATATAATAAAAAATAATTCCTAAAGTAGTGCAAATAAAAAAAATAATAATAATCTGTATTGCTACCAGAAAAAAAAGAATCCAGTGTACATATATTAATAAACTGGCTTGGGAATGTCCTCCATCAATCTCTTCAATCTGATGATGATTTTTTTCCTTTGCCACTATTGGATGTTACTTTGCTTCGGAGGGTTTTAAACGGAAGAAATTAGATGATAACGATGATGGCAATACTAATAATAATAATCATAGCAGCAGCAGTAATAGTAATCCATCCATCCATTACCTAATAATAATAATAATAATAATAATAATAATAATAATAAAATGGAGTGAAGGGGGTTAGGTAACTGACAATAATAATAGTTCATCTGAAGGTAGCAAGAATACTAATAAAAATGATAATAATAATGATAATAATTCATCTGGAAGTAGTAGTAGTAATAATAATAATAATAAAAATAATCTATGGGAGTGAAGGGGGTCAGCAAATGTATGTATGAGAATGAGTTCAGTACAAAACCTGAGCTAACCCAAACAAAACACAAGTATGAAATGCAGTCCCTTACAAATCACTCAGCTTTGTAAACACACACTTAAAGAAAAAATTTAAAAAAATAAATTAACCAGAAGACTGCCTCCAAACACACGTAGATTAGAGAAAACCATGAATTTGGTTTAAATTTTTTCTTTGTACAGAATATTCCACAGCAATTAGGGAAAAAATAATCCCCTGCATATGTTACAGTAATAATAATAATAATAATAATAATAATAATAATAATCTGGCTTTATTAATTTTTGGTAAAGAAGGAAAAATTTAGCTTCCTGAAATTTTCCCACTGAAAAGAAGTAAAGGAAATAAAGACAATTCCCCAAGCACACGAAAATTTTTAAAAATTAATATACTGTACATGTTTTGGCTTCATAAAGAAAAATTCCCAAAAACGAAGAAAACTTGGGGTCCCATAAAGAAAATTTCCCACTCAAAAAAGGAAACAGAAGTTGCTAAAGACAATTCCCCAGCCAAAGGAAATAACTAAAAAAAATAAAAAAATAAAAAATTCCACCATGAATAAAAATAAATATGGGTCTGAGAATTTCCCCAAGATAAAGGAAACAGTAATCTCTCCATTATCCAGACGTCCATTACCCACACGCTGTGATCTGGCTGTCCACAACCATTATTCGTACATTTTACCATTTTATCCGGACAAAATGCTTGCGTCCGGGTGGAAATTATGGATGCAGGAATTTTGCGCAGCTGGGCTGGTTCTTTCATGTTTTTTAGGCCGCGGTGATTGCATGTCTGTGGTAGATGGGTGTGGTTGACCATGGTAATTGCTTGACTGTGATTTATAGGTCTGCATGACCAGATAGTGTACAACAACAGCAATAATTGTATGCTGTACTGTAGTGGCCATGTACACTGGCTTTCAAAGGTATATATATACAAAGTGGGGCCAGGGGAGAAGTCCATTATCCAGACAGAGCCAGTACCCAGACATGCCTTGGGTTCTAGTACGTCAGATAACTGTGTGATTATTGTAGTAAAAAAATAAATTTGACTTTGTAAAGAAAAACTCCATTGAAAACACCTGGCTTAAAGAAAACCCCCCCCCTCCCCACCCAAAAAAAAGATGGCTCTCAAGAAAAACATCAATAGTTCTGGTTTAATAGATATATCAAAATTATCTGGCTTTGTAAAGAAAAAGTTCCAAGTGAGAGAATCTGGCTTTATAAAGACAAACAAATCCATGATACAAAGAAATTCACAAAAATGGCCATCAAAAAAATATCTGGCATCCAAATATAATAATAATAATAATAATAATAATAAAAATAACAAGTACAGTATATAACAAACACTCAAAAATCAAGAACTCAAAATCCAAATTATTTTTTTTTTTATCCTTACATCTAATTCCAGTGCCTCTTAACCCCTTCAACGCGGTGATTCGTTTTACACTATTCTTGCCACTAAAACATGACTCTATTCAGTCCCCAATTCTATGTCATCCTTTACTTTTATTTATTTATTTATTCTTTTTTGGGGGGAGGGGGGTGTTGCTTGACGATGACATAAATTTTGGAAATATTCTAGTAATTAATTTGGATCTCCATTTTCTTTTCATTTATTCTAGGAGGGAATGAGCTTATGAACTTACGGCCTTAGGTTCCTTCTTCCTTGAGACAGAGAAAAAAATCCATTATCATTTTTTGAACATCAACATTTTTCAATTTTGTGAAGAATTTAAATGGTGAAAAATGGGACATGATGATGATGATGATGATGATGGCTATTATCATTATGACGACAATGATGATGATGGTTATTATTATTATTATTACGACGACAACGATGATGATGACGATGATGGTGGTTATGATAGTTATTATTATTATTATGACAACAATAATGATGATGGCTATTATTATTATTATTATTATGACAACAGTAATGATGATGATGATGATGATAATAAAAATATATATACACATTCTGGAATTTTTTGGAAGACATATTAAGCTGTAATTCGTTTTTTTTTTTTTTTTTTTTCTTATATTGTGGACTGACAGACTCACTACCCCCTAAATACCTCTCAATAGGGCACTTCCTTCCCTTAATTACCCTTCATTATCCTATTACCTCTTATTAGGGCATTTTCTTCCCTTAATTACCCTTCATTAGTCTCTTAAATATCTTTCCTATTAAATACCTTCATTGGCACTTTCCCTAATTACACTTCATTGTCTCCTTAAATACCTTTAGTAATTACCTTACTTTCCTTCCCATAATTACCTTAATTAACCTCTTCCCTATTTACCCTTTTCATCTCTTTACCCTAATTACTCCCACTTTCCCTAATTACTTTATTATCCTCTTAAATACCTTTCCTACTAATTACCTTACTTTCTCTTCCCCTGATTACCTCCATTAACCTCTTCCCTAATTACCCTTCCCATCCCCTTGCCCTAATTACCCTTCCCCTAATTATCTTCATTAACCTCTTCCCTAATTATTGTCCATCCCCTAATTACCCTCATTAACCCCTTAAATTAGGCACTTTCTCCTAATTACCCTCATAAACCCCTTAAATTAGGCACTTTCTCTTCCCCTAAATACCCTCATTAACCCCTTCAATAGACACCTTCCGGAACTTCTCAAAATTCAAACATTATGACCCGTAAAAAAAAACAAAAAATATAAATCTTGCTTTGGAGAAATTTTTAGAACACCGGAAGTAAAAAGAAATGCGTATGGAAACCAAAAACACATTGCCCTAACACCTTTTCCTTTGCTATTTATTTTTGGATGGAGCGGGTTACTATCACTCTGTATGTAAAAATTCAATGTCTTAACACCTCCTCCTTAGCTATTTATTTTTGGATACAGCTGGTTACTATCGCTCTGCATGTAAAAACTGAATGCCCTAACACCTTTTCCTTGGCTATTCATTTTTGGATGGAGCTGGTTACTATCACTTTCTAGGTAAAAACTGAATGTCTAACACCTCCTCCTTAGCTATTTATTTTTTGGATGGGGCTGGTTACTATCACTTTCTAGGTAAAAACTGAATGCCTAACACCTCCTCCTTAGCTATTTATTTT
This sequence comes from Coenobita brevimanus, assembly GCF_032717465.1. Taxonomy (NCBI): domain Eukaryota; kingdom Metazoa; phylum Arthropoda; class Malacostraca; order Decapoda; family Coenobitidae; genus Coenobita; species Coenobita brevimanus. The sequence continues at coordinate 921,943 of NC_136983.1, read as the reverse complement.
TTGGATGGGGATGGTTCCTATCACTTTGCAATTAAAAACCTTGAAATGATGGGTTCAGGCTGCTGTGTGTAGCAGTGAGAGTTAGCACAGTTTGCTGGGTTTTGGTGCAAATTATCAGGAACTCCACTTGACTGTTGCCTTCAAGGATTTAGCAGAAAATACCTCGAAATACTAGACGTTTTTATTGTTATTTTATTTATTTTTTGTATTGAGCCTTGGTTAGGGAACTAGTTTTTGCGGAAAATTTGAGATAATGGACAGGGGGTTGGCTGGATTAGTTTGTTAAATCACCCATGTACTGTATATCCAATGAGGTGGGATGCCATGCACACGTTTTATAATAAATGAGTACAACAGCATATTCTAGTACTATGATGAAAACTATACTCATTTTACACTAACTTGACCCTTAACTGTGCCTCTTTGCAGCTTATTTCATATCCTTGTCACTGCACTTCTTCATGACTAGTAAATTATGGTGCTGATAAATATTAATCATTAGCCGTAGTGTGAGAGGAGTGTGTGAGCTGGGGGGAGGGCAGCGTAATGGCAGGGGACAGGGTGACATGGAGGAGATTTGTTTGTGGCAGTAGTTAGAAACAGTAGTCATCATTAGTCTCTTTTATATGAGAGAGGGGGTGGTGTGAGCGGGGGGAAGGCAGCAAAATGGCAGGGGACAGGGCGACATGGAGGTGATTTGTTTATAGCCACCCATTACAGGACTGAGGCATCTGGCAATAGATAGACTGATAAATTAGCCTCTTCACTCCTACAATTCTTAACTCAAAATCTGCAGTACTAGCAAGGGAAGAAATATAACATCACAGGAAATCTTTTCTTTAACTGGAAGCATTCAATATTGCATTCATTTATCCATTTTATTTATTATGTCTCTCCTGAAAATAATCAAAATAATTAGGCAAAAGAAAAAATAAAATTATAAATGATTTTGAGAAGAAAGATTTAACTTATATATCGTTTTCACACTGGGGGAAACAGATACAGAAATCAGTAATAAATTCCCTGCAAGAGATGTTCATAATAATAATAATAATAATAATAATAATCTGATGCTGGCAAGATCAAAATATAAATTACATAACAAAGGGTTGACTTTACCTGGTTTCATCATCATCATCATCGCCATCATTCTCCAGATCTCTCCATCAATCATCATCATCATTATTATTACCATCATCATCATCATCTACACCTCTCTTCATTATCATTATCCACAACTCTCCATCATCATTATTATTATTATTACCATCATCATCATCATTACACAGAACTCCATCATCATCGTCATCCACACCTCTCCTCATCATCGTTATCCACAACTCTCGACCATCATCATCATCATCATCATCATCTACACCTCTTTTCATCATCACTGTTATACAGAACTCCATCATTATTACCATCATCATCATCATCATCTACCTCTTTCTTCATCACCATCATTTTAGAACTCTCTATCATCATCACTACCCAAACCTTTTTTCATCACCACCACCATCATCATCATCATTATTCAGAACTCTCCACCATCATCACTACCCAAACCTTTCTTCATCACCATCACTGTACAGAACTCCATCATCATCATCCAAACCTTTCTTCACCATCATCACCACCATCATCATCATCGCCCCCCCCCCCCACGGCAAGAGTAGGGTGGTAGCAAGAATAAGATAAAGCACATCATCGTACTGAAGGGGTTGAGCCGAGGACCCTTCCCTGTTGTACACATTCCCCTGTTTCCCCCCGTCCCCCCTCCTTCCTCCCCCCCCCCATAGCCAGACCCCCACAGCCACCAAGCCTAACGAGGGCAGTTGCGCGAGGACTGAGTGCGCGAGTGTGAGCAAACCACTAATATTTCTCTTTTCCCTCTCTCGCAAATTTTTTTCTTTTCTCTCTATCTCACAAATTTTTCTCTTTCCTCTCTCTATCTCACAAATTTTTCTCCTTTCTCTCTCTCTCACAAATTTTTCTCTTTCCTCTCTCAATCTCACAAATTTTTCTCCTTTCTCTCTATCTCATAAATTTTTCTCTTTCCTCTCTCTATCTCTCACAAATTTTTCTCTTTCCTCTCTCTCCATTTCTTTTTCTCTCACAAATTTTTCTCATTTCTATCTCTACCTTTCTCTCTCCACTTTTTTTTTTCTCTCTCCACAAATTATTTCTTTCTACCTTTCTCTATATTTTCTCTCTCCACATTTATTTCTGTTCTCTCTCTCTCTCTCTCTCTACAGTTTTTTTTGTCTATATTAATCTGTTTTTATCCACTTTTTTTCTTAATTATTCACTAACTTGGCATTATTATTATTATTATTACTGTATATTATTATTTTTTACTCTGGTCCGTTCACTTTAACTTGGCCAAACGTTCATCTTTTCTCAGTAACCGCCCCCATAATTTTCTGATCATTTGAAACACCTGGAACTCTAGTCTGTTCACTTTAACTTGGCAATTTAAGTCCTTTTGAAGCCTTGTAGCTCAGTGACAAGGATAGACAGATCGATAGACAAGGAAATACGACAGCGCTACATCCCCGCCACGGCACTTCTTCGTGACTAGCGCCGTACCCTAGTGCCAATCCTGACCTATAGTTCGTTCACATCAACTTGACGATTTTCTCCCTGTGGCCTACTTCTCTTGGCTCAATAAGGCAATACTACAGCTTGCCATCCCCTCCACAGCACTTCTTCGTGACTAGCGCCATAGTCCAGTGCTAATCTGGTCACAGCTTAGCATTCATGAAGGAGGGATGGCAATTTTTACACCAAGTTCAAGTGAATGGGGTATATGTCTAATTTTCAATGCTTATTTCTCAAACACCTGTAATTAGTAAGGCCCGTTTTCTCGACAGGTAAGGATGCTCCCAAACACCTCTTCCTTTGTGGTTTATTTTCCAGGCTACCCAGGGAGACGTGAGCTGCGGGGAGGGCACTCAAATGGTGGGTGACAGAGCAACTTGGAGGCGTTCTGTCTGTGGCAACCCTTTGCAGGATTAGGGCGTCAGGCTATAGAAAGATATTTTTCTTCTTACACTTTTTTAATGTCGACAAAGACTGGATGAACAGCACGTGAGGATATACTACTGGAGCTGAATCAAGAACGAACCAGTAAGGAAGAGGTGTTAAGTACGTGTCCTAACCACACCAGACTACCCCCCTAGGTCGTATCAGCCTGCAGCCCACAGAGTGCGAGTGTGTTGTTCTAACCAGGCAAAAAACTAGAACCCCTTTCAGATGAGTTGATGGCCAGGTGTTGTCAGAGTGGAGGGATGATTTGACTAATAACCAAGGAGACTCATTACTATTCCACAATCAAATACAAAAATCCCTAATCCCTTTGATGGTTAAGTGCTGTCAAACTGGAGGGATGATTTGACTAATAACCAAGGAGACTCATTTCCATCCCATCATTAAGGACAGAGACCCGTAACCTTTTTCAGCTCAATGTCAAGTGCTGAGTGGAGGGATTTGACTAATAACCAAGGAGACTCATTCCCATCCCACAAAGACAAAGATCCCTAACCCCTTTCAGTTCAGTTGATGGCCAGGTGTTGTCAGGGTGGAGGGTTGATTTGACTAATAACCAAGGAGACTCATTTCAACCTCATAGCGAAAGACACACGTAATTTCACATAACCAGGATTTAGTATTTAATTTCTCGCCCAGTTCTGCCAAGTGAAAACATACACACTATAGCCAGAAGATACAGTAAGGTCCAAAATGCTTCAGAAATCCCAGTATTGTCAAAAATTGCGGATTTGTCCATGAATAAAGACAGGATGGTTTACGAGCAATAATTTAGTGCTGGAATCTAGTCTGCTAGTAACCAAGGAGACTCATCCCTCACTCAAAAATACAGCTGATTATAATTTCATGCCATCACAATTTAGTATATATTCTAGATTTTGACCCAGCCTCCTAGTAACCAAGGAGACTCATTCCTAACCCAAAAAAAGTATTCTAGATTTTGATCCAGTCTCCTAGTAACCAAGGAGACTCATCCCTGCCTCAAAACTACAAGATGATCAATTTCCATCACAACATCCAGTTCCCTTCACTGAAAACAGTAATAATAATTATAATAATAATAATAATAATAACATCCATTAATCATCCACTCCTACGCTGTCCCATGAGGAGCGTAGAAGCCCGGAGCTAAGCAAGTTGGTCCTGACATTTAAGGTGAGAGATAATAACAATAACAATAATAATAATAATAATAACAATAATAATAATAATACTATGTACTGTCATTACACAATTTAGAAAGCAGAGTATATTAGTGGAGGAAAAAAAAAAAAAATTGTCCCCATGCTCACGCACTCAGTCCCGACGCACACGCCCCAAAGGTCCCGAAGAAAATCACATCACTCGCCGATGCCACTCGCTTGCGCTAAAATTTGGCTAGACCAGGAGACAGTTTGTTTATGTATTTCGAGACTAGAAGGAGTTTCGTTAAAGACACTGTTCGTACTGTTCGTTTATGAGGAAATGTTTTCGTTACCCAGCCTCCCGCAAATTAGGGTAAACCATTAGTATTTAAGTATCACAAGAACCGCAGGAGTGGGTAACAGGCTACGTCCATTGGCTAAGTGTTTTTCTGCTGGGTTTGCGTTTTTTTTCTGTTTGCCGTTTGAGTTCAGTGTTTTTTTTCTTAGCTCTACTCCGTGCTTGCTAACCTGTCTAGAACTGCCCCTTCAAAAAATGGCTTTCTAACTTAGGTAATTTTCTTGCTAGTAACAACAGTAGTAGTAGTAGTAGTAGCAGTAGCAGCATGGTGGTGGTAGTGGTAGTAGTAATAGTTCCAATATATAAATGTGAACCCAGTGGACTGCAGGCTGAAAATACCCTTTTCTTCACAGTTTTCCTTTTGGGGGCCAGTGAGAGGACTAAAGAACGTTCTTTATAGCCTGGCAGCTCCTCCTCCACATCATATCAGTGCCACCACAAGAAGGCCACCCTCTCCACCACCGTTCCTAGCAATAACAGGGTGATCAGAATTTTGCAGTGTGTTCATATTGTTAATTTTCACACTGGCACTGATGCTATGGGGTTCCTTTATGTGGTGGCACTGATATGGCCAGGCGGAGGAGCTGCCTGGCTATACGAACATCCCTAAAACTCCCTCCTCACCCCTGAAATAACAATAGTGGACTACAGAAGGGGATCATCCTGTAGTCCACTGAGTTTGCATTCAGATGAATCTAGGACTACTACTACTATTCATACTACTACTGCTGCTACTACTACAACTACTACTACAATGACCCTCCACAATTCTCAGGGATGGTTTCAGAGAGGGTGCGACTCTGGACAAGTCAGCAGGAACGGAGTATGGGAATCCACCGCACTGTCTATGGATACAAGCTTGACATAACGCTATCACTGAGTCAACAGGATTATTCGGCTAATAATTCTTCTCCTCTTAGGAATTAACATCACAACACTAAATAAATCTCTGCCAAGAAATCGTTCAGGCATAGTTAGCCCGTCTGTCCGGCTAGGAAACGTCCGAACATTACGGTACGGTACTAGGCAAATTGTTCAGCGAGAATTGTCCAAACGAAATCAATAACGCACTCAGGATTGCATTCTAGGTGGCCGTGATGGATTCTTGGCACCTGTTTCGTGGTGATTTATTTCAGTTTCATAGTCTGGTTCATGTGATTTTGCAATATAATATAAATCCAGCACTAGGTCTCCTTGGAACTTTTTTATTTTTCTTATTTACTTTTTTATTACATCTTATGAGGTATGGTTTGCCTTAGTAACTTTATCTTAGTGATTCATTCCATCTTCAGAACCTGCTTCATATATATTTAGTCTCCTTGGTACCATTTTATTTACTGGATTTCTTTATGTCTTCACAGTTCCATATACGTAGTGTTTTGGTACTGACATGCTCTTCCTTAGTAACTTTATCTTGGTGATTTATTCCATCTTCAGTCTGTTGCATGGTACTTTTTTTTCTTTTAACATCTGAATTGCATATACATTTTTCAGCATCCATATGGTTTCCCTTAGTAACTTTATATTAGTGATTTACTCCATCTTCACAGCCTGTTTCATATGTATTTCTAGTATTGTCTGCTTTGTTTTTGTTTTTTGTTTTTTTTTTGACTCATTATATCCAGGTTTCAAAAATATCTTTAATATGTTTTTCCTTAGTAACTTTATCTTAGTGACTGATTCTAGTACTAACACCGTCTCCCTTGGTACCTTTTCTTTTTTGATTTATTATTCTTATTATATTCATGGTCTTTATCATAGGTATTTTTCCAGTACTAACATGGCCTTCCTAGCTTCTTGTATCAATGTTTTCCCTTAGTAACTTCCTCTCAGTGATTTATTATACAGTATCTACTACAACTTCACAACATATTTCTTGTGTCAATGTTATCCCTTAACAAATCACTCTAAGTGATTTATTATATCTACTATAACTTCATTATCTATTTCTTTTATCACGGTTTTCCCTTAGTAATTTTCTCTCAGTGATTTATTATATCTACTACAAGTTCAAAGTCAAAATATTTCTTGAATCAATGTTTTCCCTTAGTAACTTCCTCTAAGTGATTTATTAAAATGATTACAACTTCAGTCTAGATTCCTTGTCAGTGTTTTCCCTTGGTAACTTCCACTTGGTGATTTATTTTACCTGCTACAAGTTCACAATCTAATTATATTTCATGTATCATTGTTTTCCCTTGGTAACTTTCTCTAGGTGATTTATTTTATCTATTACAACTTCACAATCTATTTATAGCTCATGAATCATTATGTTTTCCCTTAGTAACTTCCTCTAAGTGATTTATTATGGCTATAACTTGATATATGGTAGTCAGTTTGTTTGTAAAAGAGAGAGAAGTGTTCCCCCCCCCCCACCCCAGGTTACCAATGATGTTACAATAAATAAGGGCCATGTGGAGAGGATGGAGAGTGAGAGACTAACTAAGAGTGTATGAGAGTGAAGTTGAGAGGGGGAGGGAGGGGGGGGATGTGAGCTGGGGCAGGGCAGCGAACTGGCAAGGGGGACAAGACGACATGGAGGCGATTTGTCTGTGGCCACTCCTCGCGGGATTAAGGCATCTGGCAATAGATAGATAGATAAATAGATAGACAAAGCTAATATTACACCCAACTATCACTTCAACAACAGTGTTCAATGTGGAGAAGCAGCGATTTTCCCAAGTGAGAGTAAACCACTTAAAGGACTAACATGATCTTGGCGCAGTTCTCTTTGCAATTTATTCTATCACATGCTGAGAGTTGTATTTATAAATGGTATACTAGGCTGTGTTTAACCTGACAGATCAATGACCCGTTTTTAAGATCTGAAGGTCAGGGGTAAGGTTTCGAGTTGCTTTGACTAGTAACCAAGGAGACTCAACCGCTTCATGTAATATAAAAGATTTCCTTGTGTACCTGCTCTCATTAACCTGACAAAAAGCAATAACCCATTTTTTTTTTTTTTTATAAATCTGAAGGCCAGGTGCAGAGTCTAGAGTTGCTCTGACTAGTAACCAAGGAGACTCAACTGCTTCACTTCACATAAAAATGCTTTCCATGCATGTCAGCTCTCGTTAACCTGACAAAGATCAATAACCCATTCTTCCTTTTAGATCTGATGGCCAGGTGTGGAGGCTCGAGTTGCTTTGACTAGTAACCAAGGAGACTCTATTGATTTTCATATACATAAATGCTTTCCCTGCATGTGTCGGCCTTGACTAGTAACCAAGGAGACTCAACTGCTTCACTTCCTATACTGTATATACAAAGGCTTTCCTCACATGCATCAGCCTTGGTCACCTAATGGCAACTCTCCAAATATATATATTTTTCTTTTTTTTTAAACTATGCCCCCCCCCCTTTTTGGGTGGGGTGGGGTGGGGGGGGGGGGGTGTTATCCAGGCAGTAGCAGTGGTTCAGTTCCATCAGATGAGCGAGGGGAAAAAAAATGACTATAGTACTGTACCGTGTGTGCCTTAGCAACTTTCTGGTAGTGCCTTATTTTATCTATTATGCCTTGACAGTCATTCGTTCGTTAATTTTTCTTCTGTAGTTCATTTATTACAACCTGACAAAAAATCCCTGACCCCTTCCTGCTCTGTTGATGGCTAAATGTTGTCAGAGTGGAGGCTTAATTTGACTAGTAACCAAGGAGACTTAATTTCTACCTCATAAAGAAGGCTCACTGAATTTTAATGCCAACTGGCTAAAGTAGAAAACGGAAGATAAATTAGCTTTCATACACAGAACGAATCACCACAGAACAGGTGCAAAGAACCCCCAGCACGTCACTTTGAATTCCTCCCTTTTGGATGTCCTCTGCAAAAGTTGGATTCGATTTCTCACAACTCTTGGATTCAGCTGAGGCAAACAGTTCAAATTTTTTTTTTTTTTTTTAAAATCGCGTTGCATAATTGACGAAGCAGGCATGTCGCTATATGGAGATCACATTTATAGATATATATATATATTTTTTCACTATATAGAGATCACAAGTATATTTCAAAATCCATTAGTGTTTTTTTTTCATTTCCTTTGCCTCTATGAGTTTGTGAGGAGGGAGTTGAAATGTGAGGGATACCTGGGGAAAAAGTTCATGTCCGCCGCTTTTCCTGTTTTTCCCCCTTGTTTTTTTGCGTTTTTCTTTCAGGTCCACTTCCTAGGCGACAGGCAGACAATGAACTTCACCAGGATATTCACACATATTCAGTTTTATACACCCAAACCGCAGAATTCACTGTTATGCACTCTTCACGCTTCCTTACGTAATAAAGGAATTCACTTTTCACACTCCCATAGTTTATAAATCACTAGTTATTCACAGTCCCGCAGTCGGTAATTCACTTGGTTATTCACACTCCCACAGTTGGTACTGTATTTCACTAGTCATTCACACTCCCACAGTTGGTAATTCACTAGCTATACACACTCCCACAGTTGGTAATTTGCTAGTTCTTCACACTCCCACAGTAGGTATTTCACTATTCACACTCCCACAGTTGGTAATTCACTGTTCACACTCCCACAGTCAATAATTCAGTTTATTCATTGTCATCTCCCCACACCTAATAATTCACAGTTTCTTCACTTCCTCCCCATAATTCACCTCTACATATCTTCTTCACCTCTATATAACGTCTCTATATATTTTCTCACAGAGCTTCTCACTACGGGTCAGAACTCTACACAGTCCTAGAGTTTCCGAGAGTGTCATTTTTTAATTAACACAGGTAGTACGGGCTGGGAAGGTCGGATGTCTCACACACTCATCGCCTCACCATACTCCTTTCACCTCAAGCTGGCTCAATATCTCTCCTTTAACTTGGCCAAAAATTCTCCCCTCCTATCACCTAAACTTGGCCCAATTTCTCCCCTCCAATCACCTAAACTTGGCCCAATTTCTATCCTCCCTTCACCTAAACTTGGCCTAAAATTCTCTCCTCCCTTCACCTTAATTTGGCCTAAAATTCTCTCCCCTTCAACTTGGCCCAATTTCTCTCATTTAACTTGGCCAAAATTCTCTCCTCCTTTCACCTAAACTTGGCCAAATTCTCTCCTCCTTTCACCTAAACTTGGCCAAATTCCCTCCTCCTTTCACCTTCACTTGGCCCAAATCTCTTTCCTCCTTTAACTTGGCCCAAAATTCTCTCCTCCCTTCACCTTAACTTGGCCTAAAATTCCCTCCTTTCCCCTTCAACTTGGCCCAATTTCTCTCATTTAACTTGGCCAAAATTCTCTCCTCCTTTCACCTTCACTTGGCCAAAATTCCCTCCTCCTTTCCCCTTCAACTTGGTCCAATTTCTCTCCTCCTTTAACTTGGCCAAAAATTCTAAACTCCTTTCACCTAAACTTGGCTTAAAATTCTCTCCTCCTTTCACCTTAACTTGGCCCAATTTCTCTCCTCCTTTAACTTGGCCAAAAATTCTAAACTCCTTTCACCTAAACTTGGCTTAAAATTCTCTCCTCCTTTCACCTTAACTTGGCCCAATTTCTCTCCTCCTTTCACCTTAACTTGGCCCAAAACTCTCTCCTCCTCTCACCTTAACTTGGCCCAGATTGTCATCTTCCTGCGGTTCACTTTACGTACCCAGGCGGTGGAATGAGACAATGCAAGTCCTTTCACCTTAACTTGGCCCAGATTTTCATCCCATTGAAGCTTATTTGATGTACCAGAGGGGTAAACCAATGCCATGGCTCTACATGCTCTCTGTAGCACTTCATCATCGCTAGCATCATCTTCCTTTCCACAGCACTTCTTCATGGCTGGCTTCTTCTTCCTTTCCATAGCACTTCTTCATTGCTAGCATCCTCCTCCTTTCCACGGCACTTCATCATCACTAGCATCATCTTCCTTTCCACAGCACTTCTTCATCGCTAGCGTCATCTTCCTTTCCATAGCACTTCTTCACTGCCAGCATCATCTTCCTTCCATAGCACTTCCTCATCACTAGCATCATCTTCCTTTCCACAGCACTTCTTTGTGACTAGTATCTTCTAATCTCTTGTTGCATCTCGGTATTCAAAATGGAGTGATGGCAATTTTAGGCCAAGTCTGAGTGAAAAGAGTAAAATCATTCCATTTCACAAATATCCGCTCTCCCAAGGGATCGCATTCCAAGTGACATGGGAGACTTCTTAATGCCTTCTCTTTAGCTAGTTATCCTGCCTACTACACCTTAATTTTCCCTTCAGGCTAGTAATATATTCCTAATAGTATCAACACAGCTTGCTTCAGTAATATGTAAGAGAATACAAAGACATAATACACAGAATAAACAGCCAAGGAACAGGTGTTTACCTCCGAAAGGACTAGAATTGCGGCCCAAGAGTTCGGGAAAGTTCGGCTACGCACGGGAGAGTTTGGTGAAAGTTCGGACCCATCCCTCCCAAGTTTCCAAATCAATTAATCGTATTTTTCCGTTTCCGAGCCCGATTTCCTTCTCTTTCCTTTTCCAAATCCGCAACCACGCGTGTCTTTCCATATCCAAGTCAAATTTCACGCTCCATTTCCGTGCCTGCTTTTATCCGTGTCTCTCCGCTTGAGTCTGCCAGCCTTTGCATCTTTCCCGATCTGCTAACACTCGATTCTTTCTGTTTCTGCATTCGATAGCACTGCCATCGTTCCATTTCCGAGACTGCTAAAGCTTAGGCTACATCTTTCTGCCAAGGCTCTTAACTTCCCACTACCACTCACATCTTTCTGCTAACACTTTTACCTTTCTGCTAACGTATCTTTCTGTTCAAGTCCACTAACACTCGCATCTTTCCGCTCCCAAATCCACGAACGCCTTCATCTTTCCGTTACTGAAGGCAGGCGGTGAGGACTGAGTGGGGTGACATCCGACACACCCAGGTATCGGCGGGCAAGGTCCCTGTTTGGGTAAGTGTGGGGTGGCGGCGGAAAAACGCGCGTAACACATCTGGGAATCGTAAGGGAAGATGAGGTTCGTTACTTTTTGTCTGCCATTACTCTACGTCCCCCTCCTAAGGCACAGAAGTTACCCCCGCTAGCAGTTACGCCTCATCATTCCCTCCGCTCCCTCCCCCTCCTCCGCTACTACTGCTGCTGTTTCCGCTACTGCTGTTCCCGCTGCTGCTACTGCTGCCTGCTGCTGCTTGCCAGTACTGGATGTTCTTGGGATCCTTCTCCATCTGCTGTAACGTCACTTCCCAGGCTGCAAGGCGGACCGAGAACTATGGTTAGGTTTGGTTTAGGTTTAGGTTGACTTGGCTGGGATGATTGGATATGGTACGGTTTAGGTTGGGTTGGGTTGGGTTGGGTTAGGTTAGGTTGGGTTGGGTTGGGTTAGGTTGGGTTGGGTTGGGTTAGGTTAGGTTGGGTTGGGTTAGGTTAGGTTGGGTTGGGTTGGGTTAGGTTAGGTTAGGTTGGCTTAGGTTGGTGTGGGTTCATGAGGTGAGGTTAGGTTGGGTAAAATTAGGTTGTTGTGGCCCCAGGCTCAAGGAAACAAGAGCCCATTAACTGCTGGCTGGAGCTTCCCTTCTCCTATAACCCACCATCCCTTTGTGTGGGATATGGAGGGAACTGAGGGGCATTTGTATAACTAATTCACTCTACTGCCAACATCAATGCTACAATACAAACACACCCTCTCCATAACCTACACTAAGTTAAGCTATCCTATGCTAAGCTAGCAAAGTTAAGTTAGCCCAGTTGAGGTATTTAACATAGCTACATAACCTGGTATTTAACATGGCTACATATACACTATGATAACATGCATCTCAAATCAAACACAATGACATACTTAAGAGGTTCAGGAAGGGAGCTACGGTACAGTACTGTATATATAAACAAACGGGTCTATATGTGATAATGAGTGCCCAGATATATAAAAATGCTTAAAAAATTATATATAGCTAACTAAAGACAATAATAAATTGCTGGCCTTAAAAATAGATGGATAAATTGATTATAATAAACATTCTTAAGCCCGTCCAATACTCACTCTTGGAGAAGTGTCTAATCAGCTCCTCATAGTTGTAGCTGATTTTGTCGTTCTTGGGCGCCTGGAACCACTTGCAGAAATCGTTCTTTTGTATCAGGCTGTTGTTTTTGTTGTGGTTGTTGTTGGCAGAGTGGTTGTTGTTGTTGTTGTTGCAGTTGGAGTCAAGGTCTATGTGTCTTTGGGAGTTGGTGTCTATTCGTGGGGAGTTGGTGTCTATTCGTGGAGAGTTAGTGTCTATTCGTGGAGAGTTAGTGTCTATTCGTGGGGAGTTAGTGTCTATTCGAGGAGAGTTAGTGTCTATTCGAGGAGAGTTTGTATCTGTTCGCGGAGAGTTTGTGTCTATTCGAGGAGAGTTAGTGTCTATTCGAGAAGAGTTAGTGTCGGGTGTTGGTGAGTCGGGTGCATCTGTGGTGGCAATGGGCTGGTCAGGTCCAAACCCAAACTCTATTCCCTCAACCGTTTGGTGGAACCGGGCGTTGTCTGTGAAAACCACCGCCGGCTCCAGCTTCCTCGGCCCCACTCCATTTTTCCGACACTTGGCTGTGTTTTTCCCGTGACGCTCCTCTGCTGGGAGCCCGTTTGTGGCGTCTGGCTGTGGCGGAGGCTTTGTTTGTGAGGAATTGTCCCTGTTTGGCACAACCGTGGGCCTGGAATGTGGTGGTGGTATTGGTGGTGGCGTGGTGAACTGCGGTGGTGGCTGTGTGGTGAATGCGTTTGGTGGGTGGCGTAGCAATGTGGGTGGGGGTATGACAGCATAGTTGTGTGGTAAAGGTGGAGGAGGGCGAGTTAGAACAGGCGGAGGAGGGTGGTGATGATGATGATGGAGGGGTAGAGTGGATGTGATGGGTGGAGGGGGAGTATTGAGATGATGTTTGGTGAAGTGATGATGGTGATGAACAGCTGGGGGGGGATGCTGCTGCTGCTGCTGCTGCTGCTGTAGACTATCAGGCTTGGGTTCAGTCTTATTTAGCCCATCCGTGGGTGCATCAGTCTGTGTGTCACTGTCATTTCGGGGATTCAAACTCGCACCCGTCTCACTAACACCACTTTCACTGTTTTCGGTCCTAGTTTCACCCTGTTTCACTGAACTAGCATCACCCGGCTTCGCTGAACTAGCATCGGGTGGCTTCACTAGACTAGGTTCGGGCGATTTCGCTGCGGTGGAGTTTGGAATGACGCCCAGACTCTCGGCCAGGGAGGGGAAGTTGTCGTCGAGAATATTCGCCGGGCGCGTTTCGGCAAGTGGGGGTAGTTTGGGGGCGTCGAGGTGGTGCGGATCGATGGAGACGTCTACAATCGCTCCGCTCTCTCCTTCTTGGTCCCTCGGAGATGTGACAGCTGGTGACATCCGCTTCATCTGTGCACGGTTGGCGGACGCGGCCAGCTTGGCGATGTTGGCGTAGGAGGCCTGTGGGGTGGAGTCCGAGGATGGAGGGGGCTTGCGGACATCTGGCCTGGGTGTTATAGATGGTACAGGCATAGAGTGAACGGAGTCATCTCCATCCGAGGCTGAGTCCTCACTATGCGGGGCCGACGTGGTTGCCTGGGCCCCATACCGCTCCCCACCATACCTCTCCCCAACACCAAGCTGCGACCACTGCGCCAGGAAGTTCCCCTCGTGGGGCGTTCGAGGGCCTTCTGCAAAACTGATATGAGGTCTGTCCCCGTGTCTCTGGCCTCGCAGGTGGTTGAACCGAGAAAACCGGCAGTTGTCCTCCCCGTATGTGTTGTACCTCTCCTGGTCTGACAGACGCCCAGTGGAGCTCTGTGTATATCCTGTCCGTGACCTCTTGCCACGCTTCTTGCTGCTCACCACCTCAAAGTCCCCACCCCCAGGGGAGGATGGACTCAGGGGGTTGTCGCCGGAGAGGAATTTGTCCCCGACACTGTAGAAATCTGCAGCAAATTCGGACGTTTGGGTCCTGTTGTCAGACTCCATCTTGTCCTGCTCCCCTCCCTCACTGTATCCTGTGTCGGACAGAATATTCTGTCCAAGATCTGTCGGACGATTCATTTTGTCCTTCTGCTTGTTAAACGACATCTCACCATCGTCGACCGTCACCTGTTTGCGAATCTCCGGCCGGCCATCACTTAACCGGCCTATTGACGCAAGTTCCTCCATGCTGTGATACATGCTACCCGACTCCCTCACTTCACCCCCACCAGAGCCACTCTTCTTTCCACTCTTTTTGGCTGGTATGTTGCTGTTCTTGCCCTTCTTGGCTGTGTTATTGTTATTATTATTACTCCCACTCTTTCGTTCGTCGTCTTTGTTATTGTTCTTCCTATTGTTCTCACTGGCTAAAGAACTCACATCCTTCCCATTCTGTTCATCCTTGTCCTTATCCATGCACTTGTTCTTTCCCTTCTTACTCGTGCTTCCCTCCACCTCCTCATCTTTTCTCTCGTCCTTCCTCCCCTTCTCCTCCTCCTTCTTGCTCTTGTTGTGTTTACGTTTGGTCCGGGTGGTGACGGTGGATTCCTCGCCCTCCGCCTCTATGTACTTGATGATGTCGTTTATGTCCTGGTCGCCGCGGAAACCGGGCGTCTGCTCCACCAAAACAATGTCCTTCTCGCGGTAAGCCTGCAGGAAAAGACAGGGTGTTGTGCTGTGGGTGTGGTTGTGATAAAAAGTCTATCTACCTATCTATTGCTAGACACCTCAATCCCGTAAGGGGTGGGCACAAACAAATCACCTCCATGTCGCCCTGTCCCTAACCATTTCACTGCCCTCCCCCCCAGCCCACACACACCCTCTCATATAACTCTCCACTCCATCCCTCCACCTCATCCTCAACCTCCCCCTCACTCACATACACTCTCCTCATTAGTCTCTCACTCTCCATCCTCTCCACACGGCCAAAAAGGTTAAAAGAAATACTCTGAGGTGGTTTGGCCGTGCAGAGAGGATGGGGAATGAGAGACGAACAAGGAGTGTGTATGAGTGAGGTGGAGAGGAGGGGGAAAGGGAGGGACAGACGGGAGGGGGAGACAGAGGATGAAATGAAGGGATGGAGTAGAAGTACGTGAGAGGGATGGTGGTTAAGCTGGGGAGGAGGGCAGCAAAATGACAGGGTGGCACGGAGGTGACTTGTCTGTGGCCACCCCTTACAGGATTAAGATGTCTTGCTGTAGACATATAGATAGACAGATGGATAGATAGATGGACAGATGGATAGATAGACAGACAGATAGATACACAGACAGACAGATAGATAGTATATAGAGCCAATTATGTGAACCCAGTGGACTGCAGGCTGATGTTACCTATCTCCTGTAGTCCACTATCCTCTTTTGGAGTGGACAACGGAACTGAGGGATGTTTCTAGGGCTGGGGCTCAAATTCTGGTCTGTTAAGGAAGCTTCCCAATACAGCAAACTCTCAATAACCCATCCCTGCAATACCCGGTGCTGTTGGCTCCACTCTATTAAATATCCACCAAAATTATGCAACATCCAATGCCTTTTTTGTTTCTCATCCCTACATGTCAAGTGGGGTTGGTGGAGGATTAGTGCCCCTCCCTGTAAAACAATTAACTCTAAGCCCTTGGCCACCCCGTTTGGGATACATGGCGTCTGGCAATGAATGAATGAAGAAAGAAAGAACTAAATGCCAACAGCCCACAAATCGTTCCTTCCAAGAAAAAAACAATACAAAAGACAGCCAAACTGAAGACATAACAGGTGGTTCTATTCAACATCCGGCGTTGAGGTGAATCAGCTGGCTCGTCAACAGTAGCCAACCAACGCTGTATTACTGTACTGTATCATGATTTTATTGTATTACTGAAATATCCGGGCCAACTAGCGCTGTACTACCGTATTACTCTAGTGTACCATTGTTTGGCCATGTGGAGAGGATGGAGGGTGAAAGACTGACGAAGACAGTGTATGAGAGTGAGGTGGAGGGGGGAAGAGGGAGGGGGAGGCCGAGGATGAGATGGAGGGATGGGGTGGAGAGGTATATGAGAGAGGGGGGGGGAGGGGGGAGCAGGGCAGTGAAATGGCGGGGGACAGGGCGACTTGGAGGCGATTTGTTTGTGGCCACCCCAAACGGGATTGAGGCGTCTGGCAATAGATAGATAGAGATAGATAGACCATTGTTTTATTGTACTTTATGCTTAATTTTCATCTTTTACACATGGGAAAGTTCTTAGGAGAGAGGTTTGAGATGGAGATTAAGCAATATTTGGCTCAACAATGACTTTATGCTTAATTTTCACCTTTTCCTCAAGGAGAAGTTTTTAGGAGAGAGGTTTGACACGGATAGTATGAAATATGTGTCTCAGCACCAAATATTGAGGCAATAGAGGGATACTGTGCAATATCTGGCATTTTGTTTTAATAGGCACAGTGCTTGGCTGAATTACAACGGATGACTGAGAGTTTACTGTACTTCATGTCCTTTTTTGGGAGGTAATTAATGTCTTTTTGGGGAGGTGATTAATGTCCTATTTTGGGAGGTAATTAATGTCCTTTTTGGGGAGGTAATCAATGTCTTTTTGGGAGGTAATCAATGTCTTTTTGGGAGGTAATCAATGTCTTTTTCGGGAGGTAATTAACATCCTTTTCGGGAGGTAATTAACGTCCTTTTTCGGGAGGTAATTAACGTCCTATTTCTGGAGTATGTCAACAATTTAACTATAATAAAACTACACAAAGAGTTTCACTGCTATCTACAAGTTTACTTACAAAATTAAAATGCCAGCTAAATGAAAAATGTTATGATTTCGGAACGTGGACCTGACTTACCACATAAATAAAAAATCACCATCAGCATGATCACCATTATCATTATTACCATCATCATCATCAATATCACCATCACCATCAGACAGACAGACAGACAGGTGGGTAAGTAGACAGCTGATAGATACACACCTTCTTGTCACTGCGTGCCTTAAGGCAGTCAAACTGAGTGGCGTCTTTTAACGAGGAGGGCATGACGGGCGGCTTGCATTGGGTGGAGAGAGAGTTGGTGTAGAGATACAGACAGACAGACGGATAAGTAGATAGCAGATAGATAAGACAAAGAGAGGTGGATAAGTAGATAGCAGATAGATAAAACAGAGAGAGGTGGATAAGTAGATAGCAGATAGATAAGACAGAGAGATGTGGATAAGTAAATAGTAGATAGATAAGACAGAGAGAGGTGGATAAGTAGATAGCAGATAGATAAGACAGAGAGAGGTGGATAAGTAGATAGTAGATAGATAAGACAGAGAGAGGTGGATAAGTAGATAGCAGATAGATAAGACAGAGAGAGGTGGATAAGTAGATAGTAGATAGATAAGACAGAGAGAGGTGGATAAGTAGATAGCAGATAGACACGCACCTTCTTCTTGTCATTGCGTGCCTTGAGGCGGTCGAATCGGGTGGCGTCTTTTAACGATGAGGGCATGACGGGCGGCTTGCGCTGGGTGGAGAGGGAGTTGGTGGTGGTGGTGGTGGTGGTGGTGGAGCGCTGGGCCTGCTGGGGGGTCTGGCTGCTGTTCTGGCCACCCACTAACCCACAGGACCCGCCCACAACCACTGGGTTACCATTCTCGTCAAGGGAAGCTGACGATTTGGACTGCGGAGACAGACGGATACCGAGAAATGGTTACCCCTTTGGCTTTATTCCTACCAGCCTTATTTTTACCTGATGGAACTGGGCTAATACTACACCTTTATTACATTACTACTTCATTACTTCCCACCCATTCCCCACGTGTCAACAAGTGGGTTGGCGGAGGGTTAGTGTCCCTCCCTATAAAACTATTAACTCAAAGACAAATGGCCACCCTTTGTGGAATTACAGCGTCTGACCATATATAGATACACAGACAGACAGACAGATAGATAGATACACAGACAGATGGGATGATAGATAGATACTTTTTATCCATATTCACAGAAGCTGACATACTGGAACTGAGAGGGCAAACAAAACTAACCTGTATTTTCACATTCTTTTCACATCACACTGCCATAATCTGCTCAAAAATATATTATAATTGTGAAATATGCAAAATATACCATAAAAAAAAAAAAGTCTATAATGAGCCAAGAGAGAGAGAGAGAGAGAGAGAGAGAGAGTTATATTTCCTAGCTAGTGATGCAAAAAGAAAAACATTCTTTGATTCATGTTCTTTTAACCAGAATAAAGTGTTTTTTATTTTTTTCCCCCCTAATTTCCCCGTACGAATACTGTATTTGATTATTCTAATGTCATATTCTATGCCAAAAGTTCATATTTTTGGGTCAGACATAGGTCCAACATTCTGCCAGTCCTGGAAAGAGTGAAACTACAATAAATATTTCCCCTGTAAGCTGTCTGAACTGTGTTGACAAGGTGTTTATGTATTCCAAAATTTGCCAGAAATTAACCCAGTTTCCTACTGCACGTTAGAGGAGGCAGCATGGCCAGGAGTGAGGACTACTGCACGTTAGAGGAGGCAGCAGGGCCAGGAGTGAGGACTACTGCACGTTAGAGGAGGCAGCATGGCCAGGAGTGAGGACTACTGCACGTTAGAGGAGGCAGCAGGGCCAGGAGTGAGGACTACTGCACGTTAGAGGAGGCAGCAGGGCCAGGAGTGAGGACTACTGACGTTAGAGGAGGCAGCAGGGCCAGGGGTGAGGACTACTGCACGTTAGAGGAGGCAGCAGGGCCAGGAGTGAAGACTACTGCACGTTAGAGGAGGCAGCAGGGCCAGGAGTGAGGACTACTGCATGTTAGAGGAGGCAGCAGGGCCAGGAGTCAGGACTACTGCATGTTAGAGGAGGTACCAGGCCCAGGAGTCAGGACTACTGCATGTTAGAGGAGGTACCAGGCCCAGGAGTCAGGACTACTGCACGTTAGAGGAGGCAGCAGGGCCAGGAGTCAGAACTACTGCACGTTAGAGGAGGCAGCAGGGCCAGGAGTCAGGACTACTGCATGTTAGAGGAGGCAGCAGGGCCAGGAGTCAGGACTACTGCACGTTAGAGGAGGCAGCAGGGCCAGGAGTCAGGACTACTGCACGTTAGAGGAGGCAGCAGGGCCAGGAGTCAGGACTACTGCACGTTAGAGGAGGTACCAGGGCCAGGAGTCAGGACTAGTGCATGTTAGAGGAGGCAGCAGGGCCAGGAGTCAGCACTAGAACCTCTGACGTCTCTGACCTTCAAGCCTGATAACTGACTGCCTTAAACCTTATAACCAGTGACATTTCTGTACTCCTTTCTTAATTCTTGTTCTCATGACAGTAATTATTTGATAATACTGCATCAGCCCAAGCCTCAACCTGTATAAGTTCTTGTACAAAGGACCTCTACAGTAAGTACAACAAAAGTAACAAGATTTACATCAGTATGTGTTTACACTTTACACTACTGAATTTTTTTTATTATTATCTTTTTATATCTTTGAATAGGGAAAAAGAAATAACAGTAGGTAGAAGCCTGTTGCATAACTTGTATAAACAGGTTATTAAAAGCAGTTCAAATGGTTCTAATGATATTCCACATACGCTAGACTGGCTTAAGGAACTCTTATACTGCTGTAAATTCCTGTAATAACCTTTAAAAGAAATAGTTTTGCCTATTAAAAAAAAAAAAAAAAATGCATTCTTTTTGTTTTGCATCACTATTCCTGGCTCACACAAAAGCGGTAATTTCACAGTCGTCACAGTTACTGGAGGAGTACAATGCTGCTTACCTTGACATAGATAGATAGTTACTGGAAGCGTCTAATCCTGCTTAATTCTAGACAGATAAATAGACAGACAGATAGACAGTTATTGGAAGGGTCAAATGCTGTTTACCTCTAGATAGACAGATAGACTGGTAGAGAATTATTGGAAGGGTCAAATGCTGCACACCTCTGGATAGATAAAGAGATAGATAAACAGACAGATACAGATAGATATATAGATAGACAGATAGTTACTGGAAGGGTCTAATGCTGCTTACCTCTAGACAGACAGACAGACAGACAAATAGATAGACAGATACAGACAGATAGTTACTGGAAGGGTCTAATGCTACTTACCTCCCCCCCAGCAGTATCGCTTCGGTTGTTGCCCATCTGATTATCCTCTTCTGTTAGGGTTGCGGGAAACGGCATATTAGTCATCATTATCATCAACATTATCATCATTAACTCATTTCTTCTCCTCATATCATCATCATCATCAACTCATTTCTCCTCCTCATATCATCATCATCATCAACTCATTTCTCCTCCTCATATCATCATCATCACCATCACTATCATCAACAATGATTCATTTCTCCCCCTCATTATCATCATCACCAGTACTATCATCAAGCACACATTTCTCTCCTCCTCTTCATCATCATCATCACCACCATTATCATCCATGACTCAATTCTCCTCATCATCACCATCATCCCAAATCTCCTTCTCATCATCATCAACATCCCAGTCCTCCTCCTCCTCATCATCATCATCAACAACAACATTCCAATCCTCCTCCTCCTCATCATCATCATTATATTGCATCACATTACATCACATCACCATTATCATCCATCCTCACTAAAAGATGGGGTGAGGCAGGGTCTAGAAATCAGTAACCCTCCTCCAGATTAATGACAATTCTCACCCTGAAAAATAATAACAATAAAAATAATCATACCACCATTATTACTAAAAATAATAATTAATAATAATCATACCACCACCACCACTGCTACTAGTACTACTTCTATTATTAATGATGATGATAATAATAAAAATAGTAAATAATAATGAATAATTTTAGGCTGCCGGAATATATTTTGTAGTACTGTAGTTGTGAAATGGTACGCACCTTTGTTATTGGTCTTTCTTACTGAGTTGACGCAGTGGGAGCTTGACAGGGAGAGAGAGCCGTACTGACCAGAGCCACCCGGCATACCAATCTGTAAAGCAACATCATCATCATCACCGTCATCATCATCATCATTGTTGTTTTGTAAGAATTAATATTACCACCATAATCGTTACCATCATCATCATCATCACATTTTCATGGCTGACTGAAGCATCTTAACCACTAGATCCATAACAATCCTGAGAGTAACCAAAGTTACTGCTGCTTCCTCATCCACCCTAATCAGGACCCTGGCATGCCTTCCAGCCCAACCCTCCCTTGGTCATCAACCCTCCACACACCTGAGATCGGCCAATGGGGAAGTTGATGGGCTTGTCCACCTCAGCCACGGCCACGGGTATCGCTGTGGTGTTGTCGTGGTGGTGGTGATGGTGGTGGTGGTGGTGATGGTGATGTCTGGCGGTTGTTGTGGTGTTGTCGTGGTCGGCGCGGTGGCAGGTGACGGTCTGCAGCTCTATGCCGGATTCCTCTAACGCCGCACTCTCGTTCCCGCCACAACGCTCTATCAGTGCCCCGCCCCTCACTGCCTCGGCCTCCTCCTCTGTTGTCTCACCGTCCTAAACAAACAATAAAACAAACAAACATGGGGTATACTGTACTCTTTTCACTCTAACTTGGCCAAACACTGCTCTCTCTCCATCCATCCCTCCCTCTCTCTCCCTCTATTGTATACTGTACTCTAACACAACCTGGCTAAACACTGCTCTCTCTCTCTCTCTCTCTCTATTGTATACCGTACTCTCTTCAGTGTACCCTGCCCAAACACTGCCATGGTGATTTATAACAACACATTGACTTTACAACATGCTAAACAAAGCCCTACATTTGCCAGAAGCTCCAGAGAGAGGTGTTGTGATGGATGAAAGAAGTGTTTAATTGAGGTACATGGATAAAGCCAAAATTCTTGTTATCTAGGAAGGTGCCAGTGTTTCAATTGTAATAAAGGCTTCCAGAATAAATAAATAAAGGCTTCAGTGAGTTTGTGTGCATCACCCTTGGATAAGATCAGTGGCTTCCAACCTGTGGGGTGCACCCCCCCTAGGGGGGTACGAAGGGCTGCCTGGGGGGGGTGTGAAGGCTTGATAAAGAGGGTACTTATATTTGAAAACTATGAATTATGATGGAATTCAGTAATTTCTAAATATGGAGAAAATATTTCAGATATGAGTAATAAATCTAGTTATCTGAATATATAAACAATTTCAAAGATTAAGAATCTATGATATTTATTGACATGTGCCAACTATGCCAGTAAAATACAGCATTGGAGGAAGGGGGGCACAGGGAACGTGTCATTCTGTGAGGGGGCCAGAATCAGAAAAGGTGGGAAAGCACTGGATTAGATGATGAATGAATGAATCAGTGAATAAGTTGGCATTAATGTTATGACAATATGTAATAGTTTTAGACATATTAATGCCTACAGTATTATGTGAGGTGGAGTGGGAGGAGGAGGAGGGAGACTGAGGATGAGATGATGGGATGGAGTGGAGAGGTATGAGTGAGAGGGTGTGAGATGGGGGCAGGGTAGCCTGATGGCAACCACTTAAAAAATATATACAAACAGACACAGACGCGACCCACAGACCAAACACTCACCGACATAGAGTCATCATTGTTGCCGGAATCGGGGCTGGCAATCCCCCCTAATGGCCGCCCCCCGACACCCTCCGGGGGGAATGTGGCGCGGCTGTCTGAGGCGGTGGCTGTGGGGGTGGAGGCGGTGATGCAGGAGGCGGTCTCGTGCCGGCCGGAACTCTCCGACGATGTTTTCTGTCGACGATTCTGTGGAAACGTTGAATTAATGTGACGTACAAAGTGAACAGGGGAGTTTGTGTGAGTGAGGTGGAGGGGGAGACCGAGGATGAGATGGAGGGATGGAGTAGAGAGACATGTGAGAGGCTAACTTGGAAACTAGGAGTGTGTGAGCAAGGTGGAGGAGGGGAAGAGGGAGAGGGAGGCTGACGAAGAGATGGAGGGACAGAGTAGAGAGGTATGTAGGAAATTAATGAGGAGTGTATGACTGTGAGGGAGAGGGAGGGGGAGACCGAGGATGAGATTGAGGGATAGAGTAGAGGCATATGAGAGACTAACTAGGAGTGTATGTGAGTGAGGTGGAGGAAAGGGAGATGAAGGAATGGAGTAAAGGGGTATATGAGAGAGGGGGGTGCAAGCTGGGGGGAGGGCAGAGAAATGGCAAGGGACAGGGTGACATGGAGGCAATCTGTCTGTGGCCACCCCTTGTAAGATTAAGGTGTCTGGCTATAGATAGATTATTATTATTATTATTCTATCTATCTATCTATTGCCAGACGCCTCAATCCCGTTTGGGGTGGCCACAAACAAATCGCCTCCAAGTCGCCCTGTCCCCCGCCATTTCACTGCCCTGCTCCCAACTCACACCCCCCTCTCTCATATACCTCTCCACCCCATCCCTCCATCTCATCCTCGGTCTCCCCCTCCCTCTTCCACCCTCCACCTTACTCATATACACTCTCTTTGTCAGTCTTTCACCCTCCATCCTCTCCACATGGCCAAACCACCTCATTATTTAGTTCTCATTGTGATTACTATATTATTATTATTATTACATTTATTCCTGTCCACTCTTGTGAATAAGTAATAAAATACTGGTATAATTAACACTGAGAAAAATTAAAGACAGTAGATAGCTGTGTAATATTCATTTCTTTTTTGGCCCGGGGGTGACAATACTCCGTCCGGATATTTAGGTGATATATGAGGCAACAGCAACCACCCCATGGACATACACCCACATATGTGGCTTTGAATCCCCCCCCACCTAACCACCCCTGAGATGTACACCCCACACCACAAGCCGCCCTGGGCCACACACCCACCTTGCTGCGTGCTCCTGTGGTCGGCTCGGAACACACCTGACTCAAACTCCCCGACTTGTGCAGTTTCTTGGACTCTCCCCCGCCACCCTCACTCTTGCTAAGGTTCTGTTGGGCAGGAAAAGAAATAATACACACATACGTAAATAAATTAATGAAAAATGATATGATCCATCTCCACAACACAAGACACACCCACATCAGACTCTAGTACACTGTTATTTACACACCACACTGTACACAGTTCCTACATTTTTATACAAAAATGAACTTTTGGAACAGACACATACGCACAAACAAGCCAACAAGCATGTGCGCACACACACACACACACAGCAGTGACAATCCCGTGGCATACCTGTAGAGATCCTCCCTCCCGCTGGCTGGCGCTGGCCCTGTTGGCAGCGTTGGCGGCTTCCCTGGCGCCGCGCCGTCCACCACCGCCCTTCCGTCGACTGCTGGGCGGCTGTGTCTCAAACGACCCACGGGAGAGGTTGCCACAAGACCCACCTAAAACAAACACAAACTTAACCTGATATAAAAGCATTCCCCTCCTCCTCTAACCCCTCTCATTCACCAAGTGTCTGCTCAGCTAAAAAAAACACTGACAAAGGATAGGAAGACTGAAATATGTACAGGTGGGTCCCGTTACAGAAAGGGAATATGTTAATGGAGGAGTGTTTGGACAGTGGGAACTAAATAATGGATTGGGGGGGGGGGGATAGCAAAACTTGTATAACGGAGCACCCTTGATAAAAAAAAAGGTACGGGCAGACTGGGGTCAGATGAGATGTGAAATGCTTGGTCTCTGGTCCCATCGGTAGTGCTGGCATACATCAGAGAAATTACCAATATGCTGGGAATCGAACCCAGGACTCACAGGTGAAAGCCAGGCAGCATACCACTGTGTAAAAATACAGGTTCTCTCTTCTGGCATACATGTTTAATTCTCACATAAATGGCTGAGCTGCCATGTAGTGCAATGTTACTATGACAAATCCAGCTATATATGTGTAAAATATAAGAGCAACACATATGAAGGATATAAAACGACACAACTGTGGCATTTCCCATAAATCACAGTCCCTGCGTCACAATGTCTCACAGAAAGAGTGCCAATACTTTTTTTTATCGAGAGTACAGGTGGGTTCTGTTACAGGAGTGGAAAACGTTAATGGAGGAGTGTTCTGACAGCGGGCACTCATGTAGCTAATGGATTGGGGGCGGGGTAAGAAGAGGAAGAGGAAGAAGAAGAAAACGACTGCAAAACTTATATAATGGAGTACGTACACTGCTTTGGTTAGATTAAATAACCCTGCAGGCCTCACCAAATCTGGGTCTAAATTGTCCATTCTTGTATCACTAGTTTCTCATACAACAGATGCCAGTACACACAATAAAAAATGTATGCTTACACCTGCGTGATACAAAGTGACACCACGAATGAAAGACTGTTATCAGCCTTCCTCCAACCCTCCCTGTGGTCCTCACCTTCCCCCCTCTCGCCACACCCTTACCTTCCCTACAGCGTGCCGCCACTCCCTGGTTCTGCGCCCCTGATGTCTGCTTGACCTGTTTGGTGTCGGACAGGTCCTGCAGCGAGCCTAGGGAGCCTCCGGTGCTGGATCGTGCCGCGGCGGAGGATTCCTTGTGGCTGTGGTGGCTGGGGTTGGGGTGGTGCCGGCTGTGGCGGTGGCGGCCCAGGAATTTCTTGTTGCGGCAACGCTCGAACAGTTCCCGTGTGTCGTCCCCAGAGCTGGATTCCTCTCTTAGGGCGTCCTCCTCCCGGCGCAACAGAGCCTAATGAAAGCCATCAGCATTACCATCATCCAATCCTACTTTCACCAGTTCATTTTTCTCATTAATATTTTTTAACATACCTACTAGTTTCACCCATCCTTCCTTCCTCATGTGCCACCTCTGCACTTCTCTGTCTTCCCCAGGACATATAACTGAGTTGTACTCTACTGGTTTCACTGTATAATGCAATGGACAACAAGAAATAACATTGGGGAACTGTGAAAATGAACAAACGTCAAAATCCAACATTTTCTCTGCTCCGTGATGCTGTAATGCCAAGTCCTACAGGCATCACCACCATCATCCATACCTCCTGTCTCATCATCATACATACATACATACCTCCCTTCCTCATCATCATCATCCATACCTCCTTCTCTCTCTCTCTCTCTCCCTCTCATCATCATCATTATCATACCTCCTCTCTCTCTCTCTCTACATACCAAAGCATGTGGCGACAGAGAACTCTTATCCTTGGTCTTGCCTGCGTTGGTCACCTCTTCCAAAAAACTTCTCAAAGCCTCTTCATTATAGTTGGCAACCTCCTCGTATGCCTGGTAATAAATAAAATAATAAAAATACATCATCATCATCATCACAACCTTTTTTTTTTTTCCCACCATCATAATAATAATAATAATATATATAAAAATTAACAAATCATCATCATCATGTTGTCTGCAGATGATACTGTGCTGTTAAGTGAAGACGAAGGGGAGCTGCAAGGCTTGGTGGACGAGGTTGGGAGTGTAAGAAACGGTATCTAAACATTGGACGCAGCCTGTGTCATCTGGTACCGAAAGGGTTAATTCCCATTCACAATTGTAACACAATTACATGTTTTGTGTGCATGCTGGGGTATCAGTCAACATACACCTGCCTTTTAAGATATTTATTACTGTTTACACACATAATTCAACTTGTCACTTTTGACCTCAAAAATTATATATTACTGTTCATAACTATGTAGTGGCCAATGAATAAGCATGTCACTCAACAGTTTCAAAGCATGGTGACCACACATGCAACTGTATAAACAACAGGGCTGAGGCAGGGATGGTATTTCAGTCCTTCATATCTACAGTACATCATTTTCCACAACCAAACTCCACCACCAAAGATGCCCAATGATGTTTTGTGTGTGTGTGTGTGTGTGTGTGTGTGTATGTGTGTGTATGTGTGTGTGTGTGTGTGTGTGTGTGTGTGTGTGTGTGTGCGCGCGTGCTGAACTGCAGACCACATAGGCCTAGCTATGAGGCACAATGAAGAGGTGAACAGGCCAAACTGCAAGCCTTACAAGAGGTACAATTTATCCATCTATAGCCAAACACCTTAACCCAGTAAGAGGTGGCCACAAACAAATCACCTCCATGTTGCCCTGTCCCCTGCCATTTCACTGCCCTCCCCCCAACTCACACCCCCCTCTCTCATATCTATCTAAAGCCCAACGCCCTAATCCAGCAAAGGGTGGCCGCAGACAGAACACCTCCAAGTCGTTCTGTCACCCACCATTTGACTACCCTCCCCCCAACTCACTTCCCCCTCCCTCATATACCTCTCTAATTTACCGTACACTGGATATAAAACACTCACTAAGGGGAGGAAAAGCACTCCACTTAGTATTAGCCCATCAGGGGTTTATGCACCAACCACACAGAAAAGTTTTGAGTCCCTCTTTGACTGGAGGTGATGCAATATTTGTGTGGTACCTACACAACACAGGAAGGTATAAAACAAACCTGTAGTTTTAAGTTATGATGAATAAAAACAATCGAATATAACGGATTTTCTGATATAACCTGTGCCTCTCCACCCAATTAGTTTATGGTAAGGATTCACTACAAAACAGACTTGAGATGATTCAATATTTGTGTGGTACCTACACAACACAGGAAGGTATAAAACAAACCTGTAGTTTTAAGTTAAGACAAATAATAACAACTGGATATAATGGATTTTCTTATATAACCTCTGCCTCTCCACCCAATTAGTTCATGGCAAGGATTCGCTACAAAACAGACTTGAGATGATGCAACGCTTATGTGGTACCTACTGCACAAGTGAACATATGTAACAAACCTGTTTTTGTAAGTTAAAATGAATAACAACAAACGGATATAATGGCATTTCTGATAAAACCTGTGCCTCTCCACTCAATTAGCTCATGGCAAGGATTCACTACCAAACAGACTTGAAACGATGCAATGCTTGTGTGGTACCTACACAACGCAGGAAGGTATATAACAAACCTGCATTTATAAGTTAAAATGACCAACAAAATTTGGATATAACAAATTTTCCAAAATAAAACCTGCCTCTCCATGTAATTAGTTGATTATGGCAAGGCTGCACTACAAAACAAACTCACACAACCATCTCAATCTGACAATAAAATGCCAACCTAGGGAGGGAAGTTACACACAACCACAACGATGATGATGATGATGATGATAATGAGGAGGAGGAGGAGGAGGAACAGAAGGAGGAAGAAGTGGGTGACTACAATGATGATGATGGAGAGAAAAGTCACAATAACGATGATGACAATTACAACTATGATGATGATGACGACAACAATGATGATGATGATGATGGTGGTGATGATGACGATGAGGGGGAGGAGGAGGAGGATGGAAAAGTCACAATACTGATGATAACGATAACACCCATGACGACGACGACGACGATGACGATGGCAGTAATGACAATGATGACGGAGGGATAGTCACAAAAACAATGATGATAATAATGATAATAATACCACAGCCCTCCAGTATACACAAGGCAATCTAGACAACAGTTTGTTTACCTTATCATGGCAGGGGTTCTCATTCTCTTGCTGCTTGCTTTCCCCAACTCAATGGCAGAATAACACAACACTACAGCACTATATCCTTTCCACAGCACTTCTTCATGACTAGCATATTATTCAAGAGTCAGTCTCATCACAGCAATGCCATGGAGTCACTGCAATATCTGGCGTACATCCTTTCCACAGCACTTCTTCATGACTAGCAAATTATTCACGTGTCAATTTTGTCAAAGATATGCAATGGAGACACCGCAAATTCAGGCGTACATCCTTGCCACAGCACTTCTTTGTGACTAGCAAATTATTCACGTTTTTTTCACAACTACACGTTGAAGTTAGGGTCACTGCAAATTCAGATTTACATCCTTTCCACAGCACTTCTTCATGACTAGTACATTCTTCAAGTGTAAATATCTTGTACCGTTATGCACTGATGTTAAAGACACCACAATTTTAAGCCATGTTAAAGTGAAGAGAGTACAGGCAGCAAATTTGGCCAAAAGCTTGTAATCTCATCAGCTAAGGTGGCTCCCTAACACCTCTTCCTTAGCTATTTATTTTGGATCCTGCTCACTGATAAAATATTGTACCATATGCGCAGAGTTTGGTGATATTAGAATGACTTTGACTACACAGAAGACGATCATACTGTAGCTACAGTAGGCAAAATAAATCACTTAGAAAAAGGTGTTAGGGAGCTTCCGCAACCACCGAGACTATGGGACAGAAGAAAGCAGAGACGAAATTTGGGAAGGAGTATCTCTCTCTCCATAGCCAGACGCCATAATCCGGTAAGAAGTGGCCATTTATCTTTGAGTAAGTTCTACAGGGAGGGGCACTAATCCTCCACCAACCCACTTGTTGACACGTGGGGAACATGTATGGGTTGGTTATATGGTTACCACCCAGCGTTGTCAATGGTTTCCTGGCTTACAGGAAACCCCATTAGGCTTGTCACTCGATGTAAAGCCACAAGAAAAGGAAAGAAGAGTAATAAAAGGTGACAGGAATGATGGAAGAAATAGGAAGAGAGGAGGACAGACACAGAAAAAGCATGATAATGGTGAAGGAAGAAGTAGGCAGCACTACAGCAAGTGAGTGGGTGACGGTGAGAAACACGAAGAGAGGAGGACAGACATTGAAAATGAATGATAAAGGTGAAGGAAGAAGTGGGCAGCACCATATTAAGTGAGTGGATGATGGTAAGAGATAGGAAGAGATGAGGGCTGACACAGAAAAAGAATGACAAAGGTGAAGGCTGAAGTACGCATCACTACATCCCGAGAGTGGA
The DNA here is from genome assembly GCF_032717465.1 of Coenobita brevimanus. Taxonomy (NCBI): domain Eukaryota; kingdom Metazoa; phylum Arthropoda; class Malacostraca; order Decapoda; family Coenobitidae; genus Coenobita; species Coenobita brevimanus. The sequence goes on along the minus strand of NC_136983.1, from coordinate 891,833 downwards.
TGATGGTGAGCAATGGGGAGGAGGGAAGCCACAGAAAAAGAGTGATAAAGGTGAAAGAAGAAGTAGGCAGCACTACATCAAGTGAGTGGATGACGGTCACCACCACCTACCACAAAAACAGACGGTAAATTCTGGCCAAGTCAGAGTGAGGAGAGTATAACAGAGTGACCGGCGTGGTATGGGGGTGAAGTGAATGCACACTGGCCTATCTTATCATTGTATCAGCTGGGTGGGAGACTCTGGCAGTGTTCACTCTGCTGTACTATACACACTATCTACTGGTCCCATTATCTTCCACCCCTTACACTGATTCATGTCACTTGCCCCTTAAGTGGTGATGGACGGAGGCCTTCATGTCCTGGCACTGATATAACAGGCGGATTCCATCTATCTAGCCAGACGCCTTACTTCCGTAAGGGGTGGCCACAAACAAATCACCTGCATGTCACCCTGTCCCCTGCCATTTTGCTGCTGTCTCCCCACACCACACACCGCTATGATGGGCAACACCTGTGAACATTATGCAATCTAACCCTAACAGTCTAATAAACTAATAATTATAATAAATATTAATAATGCTAATATAATAATAAATAAATAATAATAATAATAATAAATAATAATAACAATAATGAAAAAGGTAAATATCGCTGCCATAAAAAAATTCGCAAACTGATCTTTACATGAAAAATTACACAACCAGCAAGTGTTGAAAATCATGCAACGTGCAAATCATGAATGTGTCTGTCTATCTATCTATCTATCTATCTATCTACCTGTCCCCAGACTCCTTTATCCTGTGCAAGTGGCCACAAACAAACCGCCTACACATCGCCTTGTCCTCGACCATCAGGCTGCCCTCTCCCCAACTCACACCTCCCTCAATCACATACCTCACCACCTCATCCCTCCATCTCATCCTTGGTCTCGCCTTCCCCACTCTCACTCATATACCTCACCACCCTATCTCATCCTTGGTCTCCCCCTTCCTCCCTCCAACTCACACCCACTCTCCTAGTCAGTCTCACACTTTCCACATGGCCAAACCATCTCAAGGTACTTCCCATAATGCTTTCAAACACATCCACATCAACACCACAACGCTCCTTCACTTCCACGTTTGTCTCTCTCCATGTAACTCCACATCCACATCAAAACCTCAATGGTCATTCATTTCCTAATTTCTCTCTCACTCTCTCTCTACACAGCTCCACATCCACACACCACCACAACACTCCTTCACTTCCTCATTTGTCTGTCTCTCCACGTAACTCCACATCCACACAACACCACACCACTCCTTCACTTCCTCATTTGTCTGTCTCTCCACGTAACTCCACATCCACAACACTCCTTCACTTCCTCATTTCTCTCTCTCTACATATCTCCACATCCACACTAACACCACACCACTCCTTCACTTCCTCATTTGCCTGTCTCTCTGTACATATCTCCACATCAACATCACAACATTATTCCTCATTTGTCTGACTCTCCATGTAAACTCCACATCAACACCACAATGCTCCTTCACTTCCTCCCTTGTCTGTCTCTCCATGTAACTCCACATCCACATCAACACCACAATGCTCCTTCACTTCCTCATTTGTCTGTCTCTCCATGTGACTCCACATCAACACCACAATGCTCCTTCACATCCTCAAATCCTCTCTCTCTCTCTCTCCACATCAACACCACAATGCTCCTTCACATTCTCATTTCTCTATCCCTCTACATAACTCCACATGCTCCTTCAACCCCTCACACTCTTGGCTTGCCTTTTACCAGCAGAAAAGCATTGAATTATAGACGGTAAAAGCACACTATATACCACAACAACAAAAACAATCACCATCATCAATCCTCCTCCTCATCATCATCACCAATCCTCCTCATTATCATCGTCAATCATCAGTCACTGTCATCATCATCAACAATTACGGTATCATCATCATCATCATCATCGTATCATTAACATCATCAATCATCACTGTCATCATCATCATCATCTGCAATCCACACATCCTGATCACCAAGCACTGCAGAATCTCATAAAATGTTATCTAATTTGCATATATTTATACCTAAATGAGTTTAACTACTACTGCTGGCTAATGATGGAGAATTATGGAATCTAAACTATATATATTTGATGAGAGAGAGAGAGAGAGAGAGAGACGCAACTCCCACACAGAATTATGCAATGAACACAATGGACTATCATGCAATGGGGAAGGTCAATAATGTGTTTAATCTGCCTAAATATATATCTGAATGACTTGTGGAGAGAATGGAGAGCAAGAGACTGACAAGGAGAGTGTATGTGAGTGAGGAGGAGGCCAAGGATGAGATGCAGGGATGGAGTGGAGAAATGTATGAGAGAGGGGGGTGAGAGCTGGGGGCAGGGCAGTGAAATGGCAGGCGACAGGGTGACATGGAGGTAATTTGTTTGTGGCTACCCCTTATGGGATTAAGGCGTCTGGAATAGACATATGGACAGACTTGTTGTTGCTCGATTCTGGTCCATCTGATCGAGCACACCTGTCAACCACAGGCAAGCAACTGCCCCATAGGTTCCTCACATCACTTAACCTGTGTGTGTCTAAGGCTGTAACCCCCTCCTTCCTTATTTCCTTTTGTAGGTTAATTATGCAGAGTATGGTGACGACTGAAGGATTTGTATAACACAGAATACGGCAGTAAGGTGTAATAAGTAAAATAAATCACTTGGGAAAAGGTGTTAGGAGCTTCTTTAACTGATGAGAAAAAAAGGCTTTAAAGTGGCAGGTGCTGTGAAGTAGGATTTATATAACACAGAATACGGCAGTAAGGTGTAATAAGTAAAATAAATCACTTGGGAAAACGTGTTAGGAGCTTCTTTAACTGATGAGAATAAAGGGCTTGTGTTGCAGGTGTTGTGTAGTGCACCATTAACATTATGTGTACTGTGCTATTATTATTATTATTGGATTATTATTATCATTACAGGTATTATTATTATTCTCCTACGTGCCTTACTTCTACACACCTCATGGGGCAACACAGGATTAGATGATGAATGAATGATTATTATTATTATTATATTATTCTACAAACTGTGCATATGTCACTTGTAAGTCAACCCAAACCGAATCTAAACTGGTTACTGTGTTGGGCTGGGAGATGTCCTGATCCAAGCCTCTCTAGATGAACTCAATTATACCAACTTAGGAACACCGGTGATGGGTGGATGTCAGGAGGGGGGCTTGTGATATACAGGGTGATCTAATCCATGTACTGGATGAATACCAATAATATATCCTGCTTACATCAACACCACAACATTCCTTTATTTCCCCCTTTGTCTGTGTCTCTCCATGTAACTCCACATCCACACCAACAGACAGTGTGTGAGTGTGTGTGTGTGTGTGTGTGTGTGTGTGTGTGTGTGTGTGGGAAGGGGGTTGTGACAGACAGTGATCTAAAGGATTTACCCATTTTTTGACGAACACACTTAATATATCCGTTTACGTTACCTCAATTGCTGTTTTCACCGCATCTGTTTGCCGATTTTTTGTTTCATTTCAGTCAGGCCACAATCATACAATGCTCCAGTACAACTTCTCAAATCCCAACATCCAATTTTCAAAAACCTTCACTTTCCTAAATATTTTTTTCATGCAATAAGGTGTTGAAATCTGTCGGCATACCATCCATGTGTATTTCATGACTTTATTTAAGTACAAGTCTATCTGTTTATCTATTGCCAGATGCCTCATTTCTGCAAGGGGTGGCAACGAACAAATCACCTCCATTTTGCCCTGTCCCCTGCCATTCTGCTGCCCTCCCCCCAGCTCACACCCCTCTCTAATATACCTCTCCACTCCATCCCTAACAACAGCCAGTATGCTAGTAATACAAGATGCAGTCAGGCCTTGCTATACGTTTGTTTGTTAAGTGATAAACTGCCACAATGACGGACTGGAGGTTATGCCCAGTTTTGCTATGACAATGGCATACAGTAATCTTTCTGAGTTACTTGGCTGTTATGTTACGATATATTGGGTTAGGCTACATTTGGTTTGGTTACGTGGGGCCAAATGTATGAACTGTAAAATAAATTAACTACTGTAAATCAATAACTAAATGAGAATAAAAGTACAAATCAAATAAATAAAAACCACGGGAAAAATGTGTCACATAAAAAACACGTGTGGCAAACTTAATCATATTTCCTCACATAACAAATATTTTTTCAGTGGAAAATTTCAAATTTTTTCACTGATTTCCAAAAGAGGGAGGGGGAGAATGAGGATGAGATGGAGGAGAGATGTACTGTATATGTAAGAAGGGAGCTTAAGTTGGGGGGAGAGCAGGAAATGGCAGCCACCCCTTATGGGATTACGGTGTCTGGTTATAGATGGATGGATAAAGAAGAGGTAATGCAACTTCCTAAGCATGATAAAACATAGGAACCGTGCAGTTTTACTACTGGGCAAACACGGGTTTTGTGGATAATTTTTTATGTGATTTACTTGATTCTGACACTCATTTCTTGCACAAACGACTTGATTCCCTGCTTCCCCTTCCCTGAACTCCCCCCATCAACACTCATGACAATGAGGGGTTTTGGCTGGAGTTAATACAGGGAAAAGAAGAATTTCCACAGGAGAATGGTGGATAGATTAAAGTGGATTTTATTGAATACCACCCAAAATACTGAACTGTATTTCATCCAAACCTAATCACTGCTATCCTAACTGGGGAACTCTGCCCCCATAGACCCCCACAGCAATAACCTAACCTTGTCAAACTAAACCAGACCACAGGTAGAGAAAATAACAAAACAGCTGAGGCTATTAATGATAACATGTCTGCTTCACACACCCACAGCAGTGTGTACAACCTTGCCGACAGGACCTGTTGGTGCATCCGAACCTAACCCAACTGGCAGGCTTTGTCCCTCACACCCCCAATAATGTTAACCCACTAGGAATGCCAATAAACCTAACCTTTAAGCCCCAAAATCCATTATATAAACCTGTGAAAAACCACCATCCACCATCACACCTATTTCACTGAGAACTTCTTTTGAACATAATTATTTTAAGAAAATACTAACTGAGCAAAGTCTATTTCTAAAATGATTATGTCATCAACGAGGGTAAAAATACAATGAAACAGCACAGTGCACACCAAATTACGGATAATTTCCACCGTAGACCCGAGGCATTAACCTAACCTTAGCTCACCAAACTAGATACAGGCGGGTCCCGTTATATGAGTGGGATGTGTTAATGGAGGAGTGTGTGGCTAGCAAAAACTAGTATAACAGAGTGACCAATAGGATGGAGAAAACTCGTATAAGGGAGCACATAACTTATGGGAAAGACAGTTAGGCCAAGTGACGCATGTGGATTCTGGAGTGCGTGGATAGCAGAAACTTGTATAGTGGAGTGAACGATGAGATGGTGTAAACTCGTATAAGTAAACTCATATAAGTATATAATTTATGGGAAAAACATTAAGGTACAGTGACCCTCATGGATTCTCATATCATCAGTTTCTCATGTACAGGATGCTTGTATAACAAGACCTGCCTATACTGTATACCCAACCCTAACCTGGAAATAAGTCACTCCAGGCCTACTACTCCTTCCAGCCCAAGTCACTACGGCCCACAGTTTAACCTTTAAATTTATGTCTAAATGTACTGAACTTATGATGGATTTATAAACAAGGCTATTTTATCATTTTACTAGGTTAGGTTAGGTTAAATAATTTGGTTAGTTTATACTAACAAATAATATTTAGGTATAAACACAGGAGACCTAAAATCTACAGGGGGGGCTGGTGTGCCTGGGGTGGAAGGCTAGAGTGACTAGGGCCAGTAAAACTAGGGATGGCAGTGACCTGAAATCCCCTAACCTCTCCCTAACACACATAATGCATCTGTTATAACTAATTTTTGAAGGAGGTGGTGTTAAATACAGTGATCCATTGGTTATCTGACATATCAAAGCCCAAGGCATCTCCAGGTAATGACTTCAGAGAGTGGACTTCTCACCTGGTCTCCCCGTTGTACATACCCTAACTCTGAAAGCCAGTGTACAAGGCCACTACAGTACATCTTACAACACTTTTTCTAGTTGTTTAGCACTACTCTATCTGGTCAAGCAGACCTATAAACCACAGCCAAGCAATTACCATGGTCAACCAGATCCATCAACCACAGACAAGCAATCACCACTGCAGGGCTATATATGCAGCCCTCCACATTCGCAGATTCAGCTTTCGTGGGTCTCGCATATTCGTTGATTGCCTCTCTGAGGAGCCAAGATTCTGTTCACGGCCACAAAGTGTTGCACCACAAGTCATCAGAGTTCATCCGCCAAAACTTCAGGGACAATGGTGAGTTAACTCTGAATGTAATGGGTATGTTTACAGGAAGCTGGGGTAAACAGGCAGCTGATGACTTACCCACACTCACTGGATGCGTGTGAGACGCACTCAGTTGTGGGAGTCTGTGGATGTCATCAGGTACATATTTACCCTAACTTAGTACAGCCATACCCAATCAAAACTTATATGTTATTAAACTTTTTTATACAGTTGGTCTGTTACTATCTGTGATATTTTATGCAACTTTCAGGTCCCACATATGGTTTATTAGGTACAGTAGGTGCACACTTGCTCACATGGGGGGATTTGCGGCTGTACAGGCATTTACAGGAGGGCACAGCGAACATTCGCGGAAATTCCACATTCATGGGGGTCTGTGTCCCAACCCCTGCAAATGTGGAAGGCTGCCTGTACTCTGCTGTGACATGAAAACATGAAAAAAATGGTTACACAAGAAAAATGCAGTGGGCACACAAACCATAATGGTAAAATGGAATAAAATGGTAAAAGAGAATAAAATCATGGGACAGTACCGGTACAGTAAGCTAGAATAACATCAACAACAATAATCAGGTTTCCCCCCCCCCACATCAATCTTACCCTGGATCTTCAACTTCTAAAGAGTCATCACCATCCTCTTCCTTTTCCTTGGTGGATGGGCCATCATCACACACCCTAGGAAGAGGCATGCAAGGAATAGCAAAGGCCTGAAGCAGCAAACAACCACATGCGCCACCATAACAACTGTCCAAGAGGAGCTGGTCACTACACTGTCGCCGCGTAGGAACTGAGAACAGCCGAGGGGGGCTCTACTGGACGCTGGGTGAACTACCAAGCCAAACAGGGCGGCGCCACCAGATCATTCCCGACCAGCCAGGCGTGAAAATGTTCGTGCGACCATAATTTCCACTCGGACAAGTGTATTTTGTCCGATAAAATGGAAAAATGTACGAATAATGGTTTCCAACAGCCGGATCACAGCATCTGGGTAATGGACGCCTGGATAACAGAGGGACTACTGTGCTGAAAAGTTTTTGCCACTGATAACACAAACCCTCAGCAAACACACACAAATGCATACCATGTGTCTGCCTGTGCAAAGACAAAAATTATGCCACCACGGAAACTAAGGAAGTGAAGAAGCGTTGTGGTGTGGATGTGACAGAATGTGTTTGAAATACACTGAGGTGGTTTGGCAATGTGGAGAGGATGGAGACTGAGAGACTAATGGGGTGAGTGTGTGAGTGAGGTGGTGGGGGGAGGGGAGAGGGAGGGGAAGGCCATGATGAGATGGAGGGATGGAATGAAGAGGTATGAGAGGGGGGTGTGAGCTGGGGGGAGGGCAGTGAAATGGTGGGGGGACAGGACAACATGGAGGCTACTTGTTTGTGCCCACCCCTTACAGGATTGAGGCATCTGGCAATAGACAGAGAGATATAAAAATAAAACTATCATGAAGCAGACTTTTGCAACAGCCTACACCTACAGGTAATGCAGAGTTTACAGCTGGAGCTCCCATTTACAAGCAATGAAAATTTAATGACCGAATTACCTTTCGCAACCGTAAATTCATTTATGACACAGATTCTGCAGAAGTATTAACATTACTAAAGACTATACAATCTGACACCCAAATTCTGCAAACTGTTACTCAAGAGGACCAAGTTAGTTTTGCTGACATAAGTGGTGGCGGCCAACGCAGGGCAAAGGGTTGATTAGGACCTGAAACTCACGCATCCTTACATTGTTCAGGTAGGTTAGGTTGGGGTAAGTTAGGTGTGGTTGAATTGGGTTAGGTTAAATAAAGTTGGCCTGAACTGAAGTTTGCTCAGATTTGGTTATGTCAGTAAAGAAGAACAATTAGTGACAGACTGACCTTGGAGCCAAATTAGCCTAACAATGACATGGTGGGTGGATGCGGTTTCCATGTAAATCTGGTGGTTTTATTGATAATATTTTCAAAATTACATCTTCCTGTAACTTTTCAAAGCTATCAAAATAATAATTATATTATAGGTCAAAGAGAGAGAGAAAAAAATATTTTATGGATGCAGTCTCCTCTGCAGTTTCACCCAAAAATATATTGCTATAAAAAAAAAAAAAAAATCAAATCATGTATTGGCAACTTTTGTTACAGCCTAGGCCAACAGGTAATGCAACTTAATACCCATGTGGTCCTTCAATAATGTCTTAGGGTAACTGCAAGGAATGTACTGTGTTACCCACCAACTGCCTTCAACAGACTGGCAGTTTAAATGTGGGGAAACCAGCCAATCAGCTGTACTGCCAACCCTGAATCTAGAACACTCAATATTTATCCAATTTTCTCCAGACAAAACCTCTCCACTCCTAACACCTTTTTGAAAATCTCATTACTGATATCCACAGATGATTTTTATATGCTCAGAAGACGATTTTTGAACCTGAGGGGTTAGATATTGGCTTCATTAACCCCTTCCCTACTAGGGGGCTCTGGCAGGCTGGGTGAAAATCATACAACTTTATATATCAAAAAACGATAAAGACGCCACAGTTAGCGAATTACTAAAGGTGCAAAGTATGGCCCGAAAGGCGGATGGTGATGCATGCTTAGGTGAAATAGCATGCAGGGAAGGGTGGGGGTGGGGGGCTGGAAAATACAGACGGTGACGTAGATGAATGCAGGAACGGAGGGATGGACTAGGGGAGGAGAGTTTAGTGGATTTTCCCCTCCCCTGGCTTCTGCACGGCGAGTCACACCTCCTCCCCAGGATAGATCAAGGCCAAACCCACCTAGAGGCACAAATGTCTGGAGGGAGGGCGGCCAGACAGTCTCAAGGTGTCAAGGTTTGCGAATATTTCCACCAGGTGTCTCGAGGCCCTGAGTCGTCCCCCTACTCCTCCTCCTCCAAGTCGCCGCCTACAACAACAATGGCGTTTATTTATATCTACCTTGTCGCCCTTTCGCTTTATGTCCTCCGAGGTGGCACTGGAGGTGGTAGCGTTCCCTTCCCGTCCTCCCGCTGGCTGCTTGACGGGGTGGGAGAGGCAGGAGGAATTTATTTTGTCGGGATCACTGGAGTCTCCGTCTTTGGGATGACATGCGGCCATCTTGACTAGGCGATGTTGCCGTCCTTTGAGATTTTCTCTTCCGCTTTTTCCAATACTCCTCCTTAACCTCAATCTTACAACATCTACAATACATAATTAATTCCCGATAAATTTTCACAAAAATTTTAATATTGGTAAGATATCTTCAAAGCTTCTATATGGATTCTGAATTTTACTAGAAGCAACATTGTCTTTTAAAATTTTCGATCTCATAATGGGTAATAAATACGAAATATTATGAAATTTGTTGAAAGTTAAAGGAATCGTCAATACAACGAGATACGCAGTGGTAGGGCAGCACGCCACGTGATTGGTGGTTACGATATCACGTGACCAACCTCACCTGTGCGCACGCGTTCCTCTATATACAAACTTGAATGTCAACACCAGCCTCAAAATATTACACTTCCATAATTTGTACCAATAAATGACGCGTAAATAAATGGCTTTGGAGCTTACTGATGGCTTTGGTATACTCTTGCATCGGTTCGGCTACCAAGACGAAGTCTACGGGCAGTTTGAAACGAGAATCTCAAAGTCGTATTTCTATACTTGCTGGTTTAAATTAAACAAGCGTCTTCTATATCAACTTGCAAAGTTGTTTAAACGAAAATAATTACATTTGCCTAACGATTTTTTCCCAAATAAACAATTTTTTTATTGATATATTACTATAACCGACCTATATTACGTTACACGTATACTATCGCCCATGGGCGTTTATCCAACGTAACAAGGGAAATGGAAGCAGCAAAAGAATGGCGTATATGCAGATGCTGTATTTCCGCTGCCGTGACCAATAACAAAACATGGCCAAGGAGAATCATGACACATTTTGCTTCAAGAGAATCGAACATGTTTGTATAGAGATGTAGTGACCAGCAATATAAGATAACAGGAACGAGTAAATCCATAAAATGCACAGCTATTTCTTGCCTATAATGAAACTATAAACAGCCAGCAGACCAATAAATTATAATAAATGTATTTATATACACCCTCCCGTACAGCTCTCAAAGGGTGAGTATTTAGCTTCTCCCGCTAGATCTACAACTAACATTTAACGTCAATGTTTAAAGTCTGGTAATACGAACTCAAGCTATACTCTACCAGGCTTTTCACTGCAATGGCGATGTTCAAGAGGTTTTGTATGCTTGCGATTTTCCAGAGACATATTCAACAACATTCTAACGTTTCTCTAGCAAAGTTAGCGGTACTCGTGGCGCTGGAAATGGCAACCCTGACCCCGAATAACAACAAACAAACCCAAAGTGGCAACTCGGAGGCCAAAGAAGGTAGAGCGCATTCACGGCCTAAAATCCTCTTGCCCCAACTCCCGTGACGCAACAGAGGCCGCGTAAGAGAGAGAAGATGGCGGAGAACATATTCCTCTTCGTCCCTAACCTCATTGGTGAGAAAAGACAGTTGGAATCAAATATAGAGCCCTGTTTTACCTGGCCCCTCCCCTCGCCTTTCCCATAAGTGTCTGATCGATAATGATGTCCTGAAGTTCCCCTTATTACCTGATGCAGCATCCTGTGAGGGGTGGGGAGATAACAGGTTCTTTAAGCGTGTTGTCCCTATTCAGTAAGGATTCACTGACACATTGCCATAATATTGGAACTCTTGCTATCAGAGCACTATGCATTTTGCCTGACACTGCATCCTGTAAGTGGTAGCCTGACCTTAAGAACTCAGTTTCTGTCCCTATTCAGTAAGGACCCACCAATATACACTGACAGTCTTTATCATCACATGCTTACCTACTGTACTACCCATCACTGAAGCACTATCTACAGTACATATCTTATCTATAGCCAAATGCCTTCAGACCATATTCTTCTCAGTTAACCCCAAGGCTGTGGTAACCTTAAACATTTCCTATGTCCATGTTACGGGGAAACCAGTTAAAAAGTTTATGTTTTCACCAAGTGTTCTGACCCGCCTGGCTATACCGTACCTAACAAACATGATAACATTTTAACCAAAGTGTACACTCCACACAGACAATTCGCAACCCGCTAATCAAGCATACGCATGCAGTAGGCGTGAAAAATGGCCAAAAAGTTCACAATATTTCACGTGGCTCTACCTGATTGGACGACACAGTCTACCAATCAGTATTTCCAGAATGCCATGTGCAGCCAAGGGGTTAAGGAAGCTCCCAAACACCTCTTCCTGAGTTATTTATTTTGCTTATTACTCCTCACTATCCTCTTCTGTCTCATTTAAATCTCTCCAATACCACCATAGTCAGCAAAAATAACATACAAATTTAATTAACCAGCTGTATCCAAAAATAATTCACTAAAGAAGAGGTGTTAGGGAGCCTCCTTAATACAAGAATATGAGACCTAATCCCTACTTGCAGGTGGAAAAGAGGCAGGAAGAGGAGCAGGAGGGTGGTGATGATCATGAGAAAGGGGACAGTGATAAGGATGAGGATAGTGATGATGAAGATGAGGAGGAGAAGCAGGATGATGGTGATGAGGATTTGGAGGACATAGTTGAGGATCAGAAGGAGGACATTGATGATCAGGAGGAGGACAGTGATGAGGGTGATGATGACAAGGAGGAGGAGAAGGCAGCTGGATGAGGATGATGATGATGATGAGGAGGAGAAGCAGACTGATGATGAGAAGGAGGACAGTGATTATGATGATGATGAGAAGGAGAATGATGGTGATGAGGAGAAGGACAGTGATGATGATGATGATGAGAAGGAGGACAATGATGAGGGTGATGATGATGATGATAATGAGGAGGAATAGGATGATGGTGGTGGTGATGATGATGATGATGATGAGGAGAAGGATGATGATGATGATGATGAGGAGGAGAAGGATGATGATGAAGATGAGGAGGAGGAGGAGGAGCAGGATGAAGATGATGGTAATGAGGTGGAGGATGGTGATGAAGATGATGTATATAGTCTGCCACCACTTCCTGTGAGGAGTGGCCTTAATAATATAACCATAAAACATTTGTGTCCCTACTCAGTGATGACCCACCTTTATACTGTAGGTTTGACATCTCTATCTGCCTGTCCAGGTGTGGGCTGCCTTCACGTGGTGGCACTGATATAACTGGGTAGCTCTACTGCCTGGCTGTATAAAGGTCCCTTAGCTCCCTGTCCCCTGAATGGAGGACTGCTGCAGGAGGTAGTTCATCCTGTAGTTCACTGAGTCCAGGTCTAAATCAGCCTGGAGACACAATAATAATGATTAATAATGATAATAAAATAATAGTAATCTCTCTCTCCATAGCCAGACGCCATAATCCAGTAAGGGGTGGCCGTTTGTCTTTGAGTTAGTTGTTTTACGGGGAGGGGCACTAACCCTCCGCCAACCCACTTGTTGACATGTAGGGAACACGTATGGGTTGGTTATATGGTTACCACCCAGTGTTGTAAATGGTTTCCTGGCTTACAGGAAACCATTAGGCTTGTCACTCAATGTAAAGCCACCTGAAAAGGAAAGAAGAGTAATAAAAAGTGACAGGAAAGATGGGAGAAATAGGAAGAGAGGAGGACAGACACAAAAAGAATAAGGTGAAAGAAGAAGTAGGCAGCACTACATCAAGTGTGTGGATGATGGTGAGAAATAGGAAGAGAGGAGGACAGACACAGAAAAAGAATGATAAAGGTGAAGGAAGAAATAGGCAGCACTACATCAAGTGAGTGGATAATCGTGAGAAATTGGAAGAAAGTAGAGACACAGAAAAGAGAATGATAAAGGTGAAGGAGGAAGCAGGCAGCACTACATCCAGTGAGTGGATGATGATGATGACCACCACCTATCATGAAAAATAGTAAGAGAGTAATAGTAGTAATAATAATAATAATAATCAGTAGGTTGTGAGCCCTGCTAATGATGATTCCCTCCTAATGATGGGTTATGGAGATTTATGCAGTAATTTACCGTAATTATTGATAAATTATGACGAGCGGTGCACGTGTGGTGGTGGACGGACTGAGTACCAATTGAGAAAGAATACTGCCACATCAACCACATCACTACATGCTTTCTCTCTCTCTCTCTTTCTGTCATTATTATTACTACTGTCATTATCATTATTATTATTATTACTACTGTTATCATTATTATTATTATCATCATTATTATTATTATTATTATTATTATTCTTTCAGGGTATGGGCGCATCATCCTGGCGCTGATCTCGTTCTACTACATGCCCACCAGCCCTGCGATGGCCGCCTCTGCCTATATATTATCCGGCTTCCTGGACGCTTTTGACGGCCACGCTGCTAGGATGCTGAACCAGGGTGAGAGAGAGAGAGAGGCAAATAAACAGACAGATGGGTAGGTAGGTACTGTAGTTATAAATGGTCAGAGAGAGAGAGAGAGGCAAATAAACAGACAGATGGGTAGGTAGGTACTGTAGTTATAAATGGTCAGAGAGAGAGAGAGAGAGAGAGGCAAATAATCAGTTAGGTAGGTAGGTACTGTAGTTATAAATGGTGAGGGAGAGAGAGAGAGAGAGAGAGGCAAATAATCAGTTAGGTAGGTAGGTACTGTAGTTATAAATGGTCAGAGAGAGAGAGAGAGAGAGAGGGAATATGTTACATGTATTGACCCTTCGTACTGCTAAGGCTTCCATCCATCGGTCGGCCTCTTACGATCTCACCCATACCTCCTACATTCTCTCTCTCTCTCTGTCTCTCACATTATAACAATAGTAGTAGTAATAGTAGAAGTAGTAGCAACAGTAGTAGTAGTATAATTTTCTCACCATATTTCCTCCTTTGTAACTATATCTAATCTGGTGTATGGATTTTTTATTTTTTTTATCTGTTCCTCTTCTGTAAAAAATAAGTAGTTTGTAAAATATTCTTTGTTTTGAAATTGTTATAGATGGATTATTATTAGGGCATTGGGCTATAGACAGATAGATAGACTGATAGATAGGATTATTATTTAACGTCTTAGGGTCTTTCATGAGGAGGGACGAATATCTTGAATTAAAAATGTCAATTACATTTTATGGTTTGCTGTACTCCTTTCACTGTATATATCTGTCTGTCTGTCTGTCTGTCTACCTGTTTTTCTATTCATCTACCTGTCTGTCTACCTACATACCTGTCTATCTATAGCCAGATGCCTTAATCCCATAACAGGTGGCCACAAGCAAATCACCTCCATGTCACCCTGTCCTCTGCCATTTTGCTGCCCTCCCCCCAACTTACACCCCTCTCGTCTCTCATATACCTCTCTTTCTTTCTCTCTTCCTCCCAGTGTATAAGCTCTTCCCTTCTCCTCCTCCTCTCTCTGATTCCTTTCTCTCACCCACAGGGACAATCCTCTCTCTTCTTTTCTTACTCTTTCTCTTTTCCCCTTTCTCTCATTCCTCCATTCTTTCTCCCATTTTATAACCCTTTCCTCTCTCTCTCTCTCTCTCTCCTCACATCATCCCATCCCAATCCCCTTCCTTTCCATCTTCTTTCATACACCTCTCTTACTCCCTCTTCACTCCCCCCTTCTCCCTCCCATTTAATACCCCCTTCCCCTCCTCTCTCTCTCTCTCTCTCTCACGCACAGTACCCCCTTACCCTCCCCTCGTCTCTCTAACCCCCCTCTATCTTTCTCTCTCATGCAGGGACAAAATTCGGGGCCATGCTGGACATGCTGACGGATCGCTGTGGGACCATGTGTTTACTAGTCACCCTGGCGCACTTCTACCCGCAGTATATGTTTCTCTTCCAGCTCTCGTCCACCATTGATATCTCCTGTCACTGGCTTCACCTCCACACGTTTGTGTCACAGGCGTTTTGTTTGGTTTTGTAATGTTTTGAACGCTTGAGTAATGTGGATCGTATACCAAGTGATCTGTAGTTTCAGTGGGCATACATAGATAAATAGTTACATACATATATACAAACATACATACTTGCTTACTTTTACACACACACACACACACACACACACACACACACACACACACACACACACACACACACACACACACACACACACACACCATATTCACTTACAAAAAAGGGAAAGAACTGAAACAAAACACAAATAAATGACTGATATTAGTATTTTCACCACACACACACACACACACACACACACACACACTAATCTTCGTCGTCTCCCCTCACAGCACAGTCATGGCAGGCCGCACAAGTCACAAGGGACAGGAGGCCAACGCCAACCCAATCCTGCGCCTCTACTACAGGTAAACTACTTTCACTTTAACTTGGCTCAGTTTTTATCATTTGTACCTGTAATCACATTGCTATGGCTCTATAACCTTTTCATAGCACTTCTTCATGACTATAATCGTTTACTTTGGCAAATCCACGTCTAGTTGTTAAATGTGGTTGAGTTCCCCACCTGGGAGTGTTTTGCAATGCCAGCTACCATGTCACTCACATAGTAGTACCATACCTGCCAGGATGATGGTAACCATACATCTACCACCTTAATGTTGGCCAACTGGTGCTACACCCTACCCAAGGGTGACCCGGGACTATGCAGGGCAGGGGCGTCCATCTTCCCTGAGCCGGCCACATGACCCGGCCGCATACCCTAAGAGTCAAAATGTACCACTGTACAATGTACACTACAGTACCGTAGTACTGTACAGCATTCCTGGGACTATGCAGGGCAGGGGCGTCCATCTTCCCTGAGCTGGGCACATGACCCGGCCACATACCCAAAGGGCCAGTGTACACTACAGTACAGTGCCTCACCAAGGAGCACAGTTAATGGGTGTGGTCATATCACCACACAAATAAACACCACACAGATGGTACACTGACACCCATGGTATAAGGGCAAATGGGTCTGGCAAATGTCCCTTTTGCCCAAAGTCCCCCTCTGACCCCCCTGGAAAATCTTCACTCCCTCCTGAGCAGCTACGCACTATTTACACATATACCCAGTTCAAACACCACTGGGCAAATAAAGGATTATTTAATGTACACACTTCTGTACAGGGTGTACTCACCATGAAAAGTGAGAAGTGTTATTTAGGTGGCTGGGGGGGAATCTGAGACTGAGGGGCTAGAGGAGGGGACTAAAGTGCCTCTAACCCACCCAGGGCTGAGGCTGGGCATCAAGGCCCCTCTTTGGTGGCCATGGTGGCATTCATCACCACACAGGAACATTAAGTGGTGTGTAGGGGCTCCCTCCAGTAATAATTTTGCTGTGCCAACGGGGATTAACCACACTGATTGATGCAGGCTGTGGGTTAGGTTGCCATGGAAATCACCATTAGTGCAAACCAGAACCGTGCTATATGCAGGTCTGCTGTATGTAATATGCCATCATTTGACTGTTAATGTTAGTAATATTATTATTATTTATTATTATTATTATTTCCACTACTGTTACTGTACTATTACTACCACAACTCTACCACCACCACTACCACCATCACCTCTTTCCCAGCTCCCGACCTGTACTATTCTTCATGTGTGCTGGCAATGAGCTCTTCTACGCCTCCCTATACCTCCTGCACTTCTACGAGGGGCCGCAGGTGCTGGGAGGGCTGGGACTCTGGAGGGGTTTTGTTTACGTCCTGCTGCCCGTCGCTGTTCTGAAGTCGATCCTGGCGCTGATGCAGGGGTACAACGCTGCCCTGGGGCTGGGTGAGCTGGATGTGAGGGAGAGAGAGGAGGAGAGGAAGAAGGCAAAGTAAGAAGGAGGAAAAATAAAAAAGAGAAAGGAGGAGAGGATGAAGTAAGGAGAAGAGGAAGAAAGCAAAGCAAGGAGGTAAAATGGGAAAGAGGGGAGAGGGAGAAGGAAAAGTAAGGAGGAGAGGAAGAAAGTAAAGTAAGGAGGAAAAATGGGAAAGAGAGAGGGGGAGAGGAAGAATTCAAAGTAAAGAGGAGAAACAGTAAGTGAGATTTTAATGAAGGAGAGAGAGGAGAGGGAGAGGAAGAATTCAAAATGAGGAAGAATGGTGAGAGAGAGATATTGGTGAAGGAACGCTGGAAGAGGGAGTGGATGAGAATATGGGAGAAATATAAGGCAAATGAAGACTTGATGTGGGTTTAGGTGAGTTGTAGAGAGAGAGAGAGAGAGAGATGAGGAGAGGAAAAAGGAGAGAGGTAATGAAGAGAAAAAAAAAAAGGCAGAGAGAGAGAGAAATGAACAGCTTGTAAGAGAAAGGATGGATGGAGGGAGGGAGAAAGATGAATGGAAGAATGAAGAAGGTTGGATGTGGATGATGTGAGGGAGAGAGAGAGGAAGAAAAGGCATAGTGAGATATTAATTTAGTGAAGAAAAATAAATCAGACAAAACTGGACTGATACAGATATGGGAAAGGCCAAAACATTAAAGAGAGAAATTTTGTGGAAATAATTAAAAAATGAATAAATAAATAAATCAGAAATAAAAATGGACAGACAAATATTAGGGAAAGGCTGAAAAAAAATAAATAAATAAATAAAATGAGAAATTGTATGTGAGGAATTAATTGAAAAAACAAAAAAGTTGAATAATAATACAAAAATTGAAAGAGATAGCGATGAAAAAGGTAATATGACTTCATTTTTAAAACACTGAAAAAATAATATATATATATATATATATATATATATATATTAATGGTGACTAAATGCTGAAAATATTTAATACTTTTTGTTTTTAAATGTAAATGCCAGAATTCATATATTTTAAAATCACTTAAATCATCCCCAACTTTGAATTTAAATTAGATATTAATGCATCCTGATGGCCGGTATTCTTGTCAGTTAAGGAAGCTCCCTAACACCTCCTCCTAAGCAGTTTATTTTGTTTATCACACTTACAGCCCTCCCTAACACCTCTTCCTAGGCAATTTATTGTGCTTATTACACCTGGCTATTCTCCCTAACACCACTTCCTAAGCAATTTATTTTCCTTATTACACCTTGCTATTCTCCTTTGTGCTATTTAAATTAAGGAAGCTCCCTAACTCCTCTTCCTAAGTGATTTATTTTTTTTTAATTACACATTGCCATCCTCCTTTGTTGTGTTTAAATTAAGAAATCTCCCTAACACTTATTCTTAAGCGATTTATTTTGTTTAATACACCTTGCCATCCTCCTCTGTGTTGCTTAAATCATTGTAATATCCATACTCCAGAAATAATGTACAAAATTATATTAACCTGCCCCCAAAATAAATCACTGAGGAAAAGGTGTTAGGGAGAATCCTTAACCGACAAGTACAGTAAAATCTTGTGTATATTTTCTTTCCCGCATTCCAGTATTTGTTTTATTATTATTATTATTTTTAGGCTGTCTTAACACTTTATCTTAGTCAGTTTATTTTGGATATAAATGGAGGACACCTTGGGTTTCATGTGATTTAATTTTACTTAATTTTTCCCTCCTCTCCATATATAAAAAAAAATAATAATTTATTTTGCATTAAGCAACGTTGGGTCTGGTTAGTACTTGGATGGGTGACCGCCTGGGAACACCAGATGCTGTTGGCATCCCTACGTGTCAAGTGGGGTTGGTGGAGGATTAGTGCCCCTCCCTGTAAAACAATTAACTCTAAGCCCTTGGCCACCTCATTTGGGATACATGGCGTCTGGCAATGAATGAATGAATGAATATTACACAATAGCACTTTATTTTATTAATTTATTTTTTGCATATTACAGCATAGCATTTTTTTAAAAATAATTTGTTTTTCCTTCCTCTCTTCAAAAAAATAATAGTTTCTTTTATGTAATTTATTCTGCATATTACACCATAGCACTTTATTATTTTATTTATTTATGTTTTGCATATTACAGCATAGCATTTTTTAACAATTAATTTGTTTTTCCTTTCTCTTAAAAAAAAAAAAATAATAGTTTCTTGTATGTAATTTGTTCTGCATTTTACATCATAGCACTTTATTATTTTATTTATTTATTTTTATCATACTAATGCTCTCTGGCTCCTCTGACACATTTCTGCTTCAAATAAGTGATTCTAGTTACTCATCTTATTCCTATGTCACGTGCCAAAGACCAACACTTAGAGGAACTTAAGTGTCACAATGCCACCTGTGTGTGTGTTCTTACCTAATTGTATCTTTACAGGAATGAGTCAAGCTCGTACTGTCCCGTGTCTTAAACCATATTTATCGTACATATCCTTAATTTGTGAATTGTTTTGGTACACACTATTTCATTCGGTAGTGCATTCCATTGATCAATTGCTCTGTGTGTGTGTGTGTTATATCCTGGATACTGTCCAAAACATATATGGAAAGAAAGGTCTATATAATAATGATGATAGTACTGTCTGCTCTTAATGATGATACTAATGGTAATGATGATGTTACTGTCTGCTTGTAATGATGATAATGATGGTAATAATAATACTGACTGAGATTACTGTCTACTGTAGGTTTTTCATGTTGGGTAATTCAGTTTTAAAAGAATACCTACAATAATATTCCAATGCAGAGGCCATTGCAACGCTGTGGAGTACATAGACATAAGGCAAAAGTGAGTCATTGTTAATTTTAAGTTAGAATTACGCTAGGTAGTCGACACAGAAGCTGGCTAGTCAACATAGTAGTTTAAATTAACCCACTGTTCCCTCCAATCGTTTCCCTTCATCTCATTTTTGAAGGCCCCAGCGTGCTTGCATGTGTCAGACTTGGTCACCTAATGGTGGCTTTCCATGCTGCTCAGTCTCTGGCAGCTTCCCTATTCAGTCCTTTATCCCTAAGGTCACACTCAGTGACCTCGTCCCAGGTCTTTTTCAGTCTGCCTCTCGCAATCCTACTCCTAACATTAACACTTCTCATTTTCTGCACCCAGTTATAACCCTCCGTCCTCTCCACATGCCCAAACCATCTCAATCAACCCCTTCTCATCACAACACCAATACAATCCAGTAGTAGTGGTGTTGGTGCTGGAAGCAGCAGCAAAAAATGACACATTATAATGATGGAAATGGGAGTGGAGAGAAAGATGGCTGTGGCATGTATGTTTGGTCTGACAGACTTACTGAAAAATTCAACTAACATAAGGAATTTATTACACAATTTGAGGAGTATTTGTATAGTTTATATTTTTAGTACTGGAATATTCCCTTGTGCATATTTAATTTGAAATGTGTGCTTGAAATCCTACACTGGGGGGGGGGGACCCTGGATATAACGGATTATCAGATGTAGCAGATCAACGGATTATTGGATATAGCGCATTACAGGATATACTGGACCATCGAATATAACGGATTATCGGATATAACGGACCATCGAATATAGCAGACCATCGGATATAAAGGACAATCGGTTTTATTGGATCAGGCTCCCCCCCCCTTATTAGTCCTTGATAGTGAGATTTTAGTGTATAGTCACAATACGTCACTATGATATATCTTTAGTGGTGATCTGCGTAGTTCCTTTTGAGTTTGTGTATTTACTGAAAGCATTGTCATTCCATTTGTGTCCTGTGGGTCTGTGGCGTCTGTGTAACTCTGAGCTTTAGTAAAGGTGATGGTGAAAACAAAAGCCTAGATGATGATGATGACAGTGGTGATGATGATGATGATAATGAGTGGTGGTGATGATGATGATGATGATAATGACAGTGGTGATGATGATATTGACAGTGGTGATGACGATGATGATAGTGAGTGATGATGATGATGATGATAGTGACACTGGTGATGATGATGATGATAATGAGTGGTGATGATGATGATGATAATGAGTGGTGATGATGATGATAATGAGTGATGATGATGATAATGAGTGGTGATGATGATAATGACAGTGGTGATGATGATATTGACAGTGGTGATGACGATGATGATGATAATGACTGGTGATGATGATGATGCTGATAGTGACACTGGTGATGATGATGATGATGATAAGATAGACTGACATGTTTATTGACCAAAAAAATACACAAATTTACATCATTTAACATAAAATACTCAACAGATTTAGGAAGACAGAAATTCAAACTCAGACTGAAGGTGCCAAAATGAAAGCTCGAATCCAGGTGCTGTACCGCCACTAAAAAAAAATATACAGTATTCATGTGAACCCCTGGGTGTGATGTATTCTGAAATAATTTTGTAAAAGTGAAACAGAGGGTGAAAGACTGACGAAGAGAGTGTATGTGAGTGAGGTGGGGGGGGGGAAAGAGGGAGGGGGAGGCCAAGGATGAGATGGAGAGGTATATGAGAGAGGGGGTGTGAGTTGGGAGCAGGGGAGTGAAATGGCGGGGGACAGGGCGACTTGGAGGCGATTTGTTTGTGGCCACCCCAAACGGGATTGAGGCGTCTGGCAATAGATAGATAGATAGATAGAAACAGTGTTCATCTGATACTGGCAGTGGTTCAGAATCCTTGGCCTCTGTGTCATATTGTATCAGACCATAAGGGTAACCAATGTATTCTTTTATTTATTTATATATTTTTATTTTAGTGGGTGTGTGTTTGGTAGAAACGTTGGGTAGATTTTAAAATTTATCCTTGTGCGGGTGAGTTTAAAAAATGAAAAATGGACTTTGTTTTAAACCACATCAAGACATGGGATTAATGATGAGGGATTTAAGAGAAGCTGAATAAGATTTTGGGAGTGGCAGGATTAAAATTAAAATGGTATTACAGTATTGTTGTTGTTGTTGTTGTTGTAGTGATTAATGCATAAGATGAAAAGAAATTGTAGTATTGAAGTAGTTTTGAATATTTTGTTGGTATCTGTGTTGTGTTTTACTGGATTTTAAATTACTGTATATGGTTAGGGATGGGATGAAAAGAAAAAAAAAAATAGGGGATGCGAGTTAAGGAGGCGATGATGATGATGATGATGACAGTGGTAGTGGTGATGATGATGATGATGATGACAGTGGTAGTGGTGATGATGATGATGATGATGATAATGGTAGTAGTGACAACAATGATGATGCGGATCATAAGGAAGAAGAAGAGGAGAATGGTGATGATGATGGTAGTAGTAGTGGTGGTTTGTAAATGATGATGTGTTGATGATGGGGACAGTGATGATAATGATGATGATGACAGAAATGATGATGATGATGATGATGACCCGATTATATATGGCAGGAAATATCAGCTTCATCCCTCATATATTCCTTAACAGATTACCTTCACTGACCATTCCTTTACTGGTAAATGTGGACAATAAAGTGTAACTATTTTTTTATTTAGTTTTTTGTGTCCTTACTATGTGTGTGTGTGTGTGTGTGTGTGTGTGAGAGAGAGAGAGAGAGAGAATCTAGTGTCTAGCCTCTTTTCATTCTAACTTGGCCCAAAATTGCCATCTCTCCATCATGACTGCTGAGTTGTTAGAATAGATTAGTAACAGAATATGATGCTAGTCACGAAGAAGTGCCGTGGGAAGGATACAGAGCAGCAGTGATCTTTTTCTGTCAGTGAAGTACATGAAATAAGCTACAAAATGGCAAAAATCTGGGCCAAGTTAAACATAGTATAGTAGTGGATGATTTTTAGATGGAAGTGTAGTAAACCTTTATATTATTTCAGGGTCATACTTCATAGCAGGAGGGGGAGACCAAGGATGAGATGGAGGGATGGAGTGAAGACATATATGAGAGAGGGGAGTGAGAGCTGGGAGCAGGGCAGTGAAATGGAAGGGAACAGGGCGACATGGAGGCGATTTGTTTGTGGCCACCCTTACGATATTAAGGTGTCTGGCAATAGATAGGTAGAGATATTTAACTGACCCTGCTGGCATCACAAAATTTGGGTCTAACTTGCCCATTCTTGTGTTATCGGTTTCCTGTACAGCAGATGCTTATGTAACGGCACCCGCATGTACACTCTCTTCACTTTAACTTGGCCTAAAATCAACATCTCTCCAATCCTGAACCCCGAGTTGTAACTACAGAACACTAGATTGAATATGGTACTAGTCACAAAGTGCACTGGGAAGGATGTACAGCCTGTGCATTACCTTCTGCCTCTGAGATAAATTAAATCATCAAACTAGAGGACAAAAATCTGGGTCAATTTAAAGTGAAAAAACATAAACTAAAGTCCATCGTCCAATTTTTTTTTTTTCCATCAGGAGTGTTGGGTCACATGACCAGGCTAATCAGTCCTGACATTTAAGGCAAGGATGACCAGCCTTACATGCCCCTGAGTGGCATTATGTAAACAAAATATTAAACGTAAATCAATAATATAAACCTCAACCAAGCCTTGCATATAAACCCCTGGCCCCATCCATTTCAGCGCCTCAACCCACTAAACCATCCGGCATTATTTGGTGAAATGGTTACCACCCAGCATACTAAATGGTTTCCTGGGTTACAGGAAGCCAATTGACTTGTCACTCAGTGTAAAGCCACCTGAAGGCAGCACTACACTGAGTGGGTGGATGATGGATGCCCCCACCTACCACAAAGATCAACTGAAAGACAGGAGACCATGATGCACAGGACAGACAGACAGATGTATGGACAGAAAGAGAGAAACTGAAAGACAGACAGAGATAGAAACAGGTAAACTGAATGACAGACAGCCACATACACAGACAGGCGGCTAGAAATATACACTAAAGACAATAATAAAGTTACACAAAGATAAAAAAAAAGACAGACAGACAGGCACACAGATACAGAGATAGCTTGAAAGATAGCTGAAAGACAGACACAGAATGACACACAAACAGACAGACAGACACACAAACAAAATGAAAGACAGACATAAACAGAGAGGGACAGACGGACAGAGAGAGAGAGAAATATGAGTGTTAATAAGGATGATATAATGATCACACTACCTTCTCATATTTCATACTTTGTTTTTATTGT
Source organism: Coenobita brevimanus (assembly GCF_032717465.1). NCBI lineage: Eukaryota > Metazoa > Arthropoda > Malacostraca > Decapoda > Coenobitidae > Coenobita > Coenobita brevimanus. Next base: position 867,583 of record NC_136983.1, on the reverse strand, counting down.
GCCTTCTTCATTTAACAAAACACGTCACATCATAAAAAATCATTATATTCTCAAAGTTTCTCTCAGTCCAATTTTATGTGAGGTGATGTGAAAGGCAATGAAACTTTATAATACATGTCTTGCAGAGATAAAGTCAATTAACATTACAACTGCAGACACAAAATCCAAGTCAGCATGATAAGTAACACGAGTGAACACTAAGTTTTCAAAGTCACTCATGTGCTCAATGTAACCCCAGCACATTTTTCAGGATGATGTGTACCCTCGCAGACATGAGTACTGTAATAGCCTACTCCACTGCCGAACAATACTTTCCAGGATAATGTGTACACTGGCAGACATAAATAATAATCCACTTTGAATGATAAATAACCAGGTGGTGAGCAATGATTTCGGACACCCACTAGTGTGACCTTCGGAGTCCAAGATTTTTTCCAGAGCATTTCATACGTGTTTCATAATTGTTCAGCTAAAAAGTGGGAATGATATTTGTGTCAACGACTGCACAAGTTTTTAAAAATGTTCATCTTAGAGGTGATTTTTTTTTTTTTATACGAAAAAAATATATCTATCAGATTAAAAAGAAAACAGATTGATGAAGAAAAAGGAAACAATAATAATGACTTCAAAAATCTCTCGCCAGGCTTCCTATTGCCCTTCTCACTGTCCGAACAACTCTATGATAATTTTCTTTAAGCTGAGAGAGGAATTAACAAGGCCAGAGAGTGTCAATATTAATCCTGTAGTGATTTGTGTACATAATTTATATATAAGTCTTGTAACACTTAACATATACATCTCTCTCTTCATATAAACTCCCATTACTATACAGCAGACCCTGGCTATGACCGACTACTGGGGGGGGGGGGGGAGCCGGAACCAATAAAGCCAACAGTTCGTTACATCCGATTGTCCATTATATCTGAGTCCGTTACATCGGATAGTCTGTTATATCCGGCAGTGTGTTATATCCCATAGTTATATCCAATACTCCATTATATCTGACACAGTTATATCCAACAGCCTATTACATCTGATAGTTATACCCGATAGTTAAGTCCAACAGCCTATTATATCTGATAGTTATACCCGATAGTTAAGTCCAACAGCCTATTATATCTGATAGTTATACCCGATAGTTAAGTCCAATAGCATATTATATCTGATAGTTATATCCAATACTCCATTATATCCAATAGTTAAATCCAATAGCCTATTATATCAGATACAGTTATATCTGACGGTTCATTATACCTGTCAGTCTGTTATATATTTCCAAAGGTCTGTTATATCCAATGGTGCATTATATCTAACAGTCTGTAATGAAGTAAACATCAATTTAACGCAAATCTATTTTAAATTAACAATTTAAAACAATACATACAATGACATTTTCAATTTTAAGCTAATCCTTCCAATTTTATGCAAGTTAAATCTGGGGCGTCAATGTAAACAAGTCTGGTGCCTAGTGTTTTCAGCCAGAAGCTCCTCAGGGCATTCCTCCCGCACCCTGGCCCACGCTCCACCACCCGCCACAAACCAGTGTTATTGTTTTCAGGGATTTCATCGGCTAATGTAGACAAACAAATGAGGAACAGACATGGGTGTGGACAGGCAGACATCATTCCACACGTGTAGACTTTTTCTTCCACACTATTCGTCTGTGCTATTTTTTTTAAGGAATAAGAGGAATTTTACCATGGTTGGGAGGGATTAGTATGTACTGCCCCTTCGCAATTAAACCAATGAATATGTGGCGTGTTCTAATATGTAGTTTGTTTATATATGGTGTTTACGGTATGTAGTGTTTGTTTATAAAATATAGCGTTTGTTCATGTGTAGTGTTTGTTCATATTAGTGTCATTTATAACAGGGAAGAACACATCATGGGACACTGTCTACCTGCATCCACCTGACAATATTACCTCTATTTATCTATCTATTGCCAGACGCCTTAATCCAGTAAGAGGTGGCCATAAACAAATCGCCTCCATGTCACCCTGTCCCCCGCCATTTCATTGCCCTGCTCCCAGCTCACACACACCCTCTCTTATATGCCTCTCCACTCCATCCCTCCATCTCATCATTGGCCTCCCCCCCCCCTCCCTTAACCCCACTCACGTACACTCTCCTCATCAGTCTCTCGCTCTCCATCCTCTCCACATGGCCAAACCACATTTACATCATTACTTCTTACTGAAAAAAATTTCTTATCTCTATCTATAGCCCGACGCCCTAATCCCGCAAAGGGTGGCCACAGACAAAACGCCTCCAAGTCACTCTATCACCCACCATTTGACTGCCCTCCCCCCAGCTCACTCTCCCCTCCCTCATATACCTCTCAACTCCATCCCTCCACCTCATCCTCGGTCTACCCCACCCTCCACTTCACCTACATACACCCTCTTAGTCAGTCTTTCGTTCTCCATTCTCTCCACATGACATGCTGAAAAAATTACATAACAATTCTTTTACAAGGCACATGCCAACCATTAGTCAAGAACCACCGAAATGTTCAATGCTGTGAATCAGGTACAGTTACTCTACTAGAAAACTTGTGTGTGGATAAACTTACTTGTCTCTTGGCTGGTTATTTATTGGCACTGGCTGCATTATAAACTATCTTAAATCATAATTGGTCTGACAGCATTATTATACTCATTTTATTTTTTAATTGAGGTGAAGATGCACTTAAGAGGTTGGTGAGGATTGGCTGAATGCAACATGTCCAAATAACTTTTTTACTAACCCAAATGTCCGCCTCAGATGTATGTTGTCAATTAATAATGCTAACGAGTAAAGAGCGTATGAAGTACTGTTGCATTCAGACAATCATCACCAGCCTGACAAGTGCATCTTCACCTAAAAAAAAAAAAAAAAAAAAAAAGAGAGAGAGAGAGAGAGAGAGAGTATAATACCCTCTCCTTCAGTACAGCCTGTCATCCTAGTCACTAAACTGGCATGTGTGGAATAATGCACTAATTTATCACTCTGATGCACACTTTTCATAACCATTAGTTAATAAAATCATCTCTATTATTCTCTGTTTGCCCCAGGTTCTTACGCTCCTTATGAGGCAACACAGGATTGGATGACGGATGGATGGATGTTTCTCTCAGGTACCAAACTATTTTATTTCATTAAAACAACGCTTCGATTTAGCGTGAAATCAATTTAAGACAACCCCTTGTGTTAAATCGACGTTGTACTGTACTTGAGAGTTTGTTATATTCTATGTCCCCCCCTTCAGGCAGGATTTCAAGCACAAGTTTGAAAATACATGAGTACAGTAGCACATTCTAGCACTAAAAACGTAAACTATACCCATTTTACACTAACCTGGCCCATAATTCCACCCTTATGCAGCTTATTTCACTTCCTTGTCATAGCACTTCTTCATGACTAGTACAGTATTAGTATAGTCTGTCATTACAACTCAGCAAGCACAGGGAGAGGGCAATGTCAGGCCAGGTTGGAGTACAAAGGGTAGGAAACACTTGTACTGCCACCCACTGCACCCCATTTAACAGACACTGTTTGTTATGGCCAGTGGAAGTCTGGGGGCCTTTGTAGTGTCTGTTAAATCCTATATCCAGTCTACCGAGGTCTGTTAAATCCAATATCCGGTCTACTGGCGTATGTTAAATCCAATATAAGGTCTACCGAGGTCTGTTAAATCTGATATCCTGCCTACTGACGTCTGTTAAATCCAATATATGGTCTATTGAAGTTAGTTAAATCTAATATCCAGTCTATGAAGGTACTGGTACGTTAAATCCACTATCCGGTCTACTGGGGTATGTTAAATCCGAAATCCAGTCTATTGGGGTCTGTTAAATCCAATATCCGGTCTACTGGGTCATGTTAAATCCAATATCCAGTCTATTGGGGTATGTTAAATCCAATATCCGGTCTATTAGGGTCCGTTAAATCAGGGGTCTACTGTACTTGACACCATTCTCCAATCAACAGTAAATTAAAATTGCCCAAGAGCGTCGATACTGTACTAATTTATATATACACCTCAGAAAACCAAAAAAATATCTATCTATCTTTCTCTCTCCCTCCCTCCCTCTCTCTCTCAACTTCAAATTAATTCTCATTCAAAATTTTCCTCCGCTGATAGTACGATTTTAAAAAGCCTGAGAGTGTCGATATTGAGGAGTTTAAATTTACATATGCACTTCTTCCCATTTTCTTATCTTTTTCCATTTTTTATTTATTGCAGCAAACTGTGTGGTGCTTCAGAGATGGCATACCTCCTTGTTATGTTAAATTAAGGAGATATAGAATACAGTAATGGACATTGTATCATCACCATCATTATCACTGTTATTATTATCATCATTATCGTTATTATTATTATTATTATCATCATCTCTACTGTTACTATCAGGTCATCAACACTATTACTATCATCATCATCATCATCTTTACCCTCATCATCATCTTTACCCTCATCATCACCACCATCATCATTACTACCATCACCACTATCATCATCATCACCACCACTACACTCTCTCTCTTTCCTCCTCATCACTACTACCATCATCATCATCATCATCACCATCAACACCACCACCACCACTACACTCCTCTCTCCTCCTTCCTCCTCATCACTACCACAATTACCACCATCATCACTGCAATCCTCACCACCATCATCATCATCATCACCACCACTACACTCCTCTCACCTTCCTCCTCCTCCTCCTCCTATCACCACGATCATCACCACTATCCTCATCACCATCATCATCATCATCCACACCTCCCTCACCCCTACAGACACAGAACTTATACAAATACATCCAGTCATTTACCTCCGCCCTCATCCACTCATCATTCAGTATTTATAATTATTCTTTACATATTTATTATTATTATTTTCTGCCCCAGTAGGAGGGTAGGGGGTTAAGGCTAGGCTGTATCTATCTTTTTATCTATCTTATATCTATTTTCTTTATCCAGGCTTTATCTATTTAGCTGATCTTAATATATCTGCTTCCATCTTCTATCTATCACCTATCTTTTTATCTATCTACTTATCTCTATCTATCAGGCTATATAGTGACCTACATTTATCTATCTACCTTCAATCTATTACACAATATGACCTACAGTACATCTATTTATCTATCTACCTTCCATCTACAACACAATCAATTATAGGAATGACATAGGAGTGGACATGCAATGGCAACCCCACCCCCCCTCAGAAACAGACGCTTAACGAGGCACCCGAACCCACTCGACCACCAGGCACCCCATGACAAATACAATGCACAGTGTGGTGTATGTGAAGGCAGGTATCATTGTATGCAGATGTGTGTGTAAATTTGTGTATGTAAATGTATGTGTAAATGTAAATATGTATAATTATTTTGGGATACATGGAACCACAATGAAAGCATACGTGTGTAAATGTGTATGTGCAAATTCATACAGGTGTATATGTGTGGCAGGTGTGGGCCGTGGATGTAGGTATAATGTACACCTGAATGTGGAAAAATGTGCCAATTGATATGTGTACACCCCGTTTGGGACACGTGGCGTCTGGCAATGAATGAATGAACATGTGTGTAAATATGAATACTCAAGTTTATATATATATGTAAATGTCTGAGCGAATCTGAGGGAAGGGAGGAGGTGGGGTGGGCCAAGGAGAAGGTGGAGGGATATGGTGGATGAGTGTGTGAGGAAGAGAGGTTTGGAGGTCGGTGAGGCTAGGGAACTGACAGGAGATGAAGCTGGCTGGAGGAATACTGTGAGGAGAAGTGCATGATCAGGGATTTGGCACCCCTTTTTAACGTGACAGTGTCTGTAAATGTCTATCAGTAAATGTCTATCTATCAGTAAATTTCTATCTATCCGTAAATGTCTATCTACAGTATATACCTGTGACTGTCTATCTATCTTCATATATCTATCTATATGTCTATCCGTCCACTAGTCTTCCGGGACATATGGAGCCACCTCATGACTCAGCTCCTGCCTCATGATGGCTCCCAGGATATATTCGGCCGTGTGCACCGCTGGAAAAGAAAAAAAACGAAAACAAAACATATATTAGCGCCTTCTCACAGTTTGTTTTTTTTATATATAATTTGATCGATAACCTGAGAATAATTAGGGTCTTCGCTTGCTCTCTCTCTCTCTCTCTCTCTCTTTTTTTTTACTGATATCCTGAAAAGAAAAAATTAGTATCGTCTCTCTCTCTCTCTCTTTTTTTATCGATAAACTGGAAAAAGGATACTAAGTTTTTTTCAGGATATAAGTACAGAGAGAGAGAGAGAGACTAATTATTCTCAGTTTATTGATTACAAAATATACAATTATATACAAGTGTGTTGTCCCAGATGATTGGCTGAAGAGTGTGATTGTAAATTTGTACAAGGGAAAGGGTGACGCCCTGGAAAGAGGAAATTATATAGGTATAAAGCTTTCAGATCAGATAATGAAGGTAATGGAGAGAGTTTTAGAAGGTATGATTAGAGAAAGAGTGAATATTGATGAGATGCAGTTTGGGTTTATGCCAGGTAGGGGGACCACTGATGCCACTTTCATTGTTCAGCAGCTTCAGGAAAAATATACTAGAAAGAAAAGGGATCTGTACTTTGTTTTTGTTGATTTGGAGACGGCCTTTGACAGAGTCCCTAGAGAGGTGGTGAAGTGGGCAATGAGAAGGCTTGGCTTGGAGGAGTGGCTGGGTAGGGTGGTTATGGCTATGTACAGTATGTGGGTCTATCTCACTATTGCCAGACGCTTCCTATCACAAATCCACAGTCGCCCCTGTCAACACCACAACGCTCCTCTCTATATACCTCTCCACCCCATCCCTCCATCTCATCCCTGTCTCCTCCACGTGACTCCACAGGCTCCTCTTAAATAACTCATTTCCACTGTCTTTCACCCTCCATCCTCTCCATACTTGTGTCCTTCCAATAATGTTCCTCACAAGCTTCACTTCACATCCACGTTCAGCACAACGCTCCTTTATCCTCATTCGTCAGCCTGTCCAGTCCACAGGCTTTTTTACATTTCCACTGCTCTCACTCTTGACTTGTGTCCTTCCAATAATGTCCAAGCTTCACTTCCGTACGTTAGAGTTGGTATCACAATACCTGTCATGTAGTAACCACTTCCATGCTCACTTCCCTGTTTCTGTACTGCTTTCAAGGAACCAGCAACCTTTCTTCCCTGCTGTACCTTTCAAGCACTTCACTCCAAACCTCCATCCTTACTCATCACACTACCCAAATACTAAACGTACTCACATTTTCCAATTCTCACCATCCAACCTCGCTATACATTCACTGACTTCACCTCTCTCAAAGACCATCACTTTACTCTTCCCTACATTCACCTTTAGGTTCCGTTTACACACTCTCTCAAACTCATCCACCAAGCCTTGCAGCTCCCCTTCATCTTCACTCAACAACACAGTATCATCTGCAAACAACAGTACAGGAGTTTCCAAACACTATCCTCTCTCACCAGGGCCACTCCAACATCCACTACCCTACCTTGTACCTCTTTTATTACCCCATCCATGTACAGATTGAACAACCATGGAGACATGACACATCCCTGTTTCAAACCAACTTTCAAAGAGAAAAATTCACTTAGTTCACCATCCACACGCACTGCAGCCTTCGCACCATCGTACATACTCTTCACAGCATTCAACAACTTCCCATCTACTCCATATATTCTTAACACTTTCCACAATCCTTGTCTATCCACCCTGTCATATGCTTTCTCCAAATCCATGAAAGCCGCATACAACTTCTTTCCCTTCTCTAGAAACTTTTCCACTAAAGATCTAAGAATGAATATCTGATCTACACAACCTCTTCCCTTCCTAAAGCCTCCCTGTTCTTCTCCAACTAATTTCTCTGTTCTTTCTCTAACTCTGTCTATAAGTATCCTACCATACACTTTTCCTATTATACTAAGAAGACAAATGCCCCTATGATTACCACACACTTCTTTTTTTCCCTTTTCCTTTGTACAAGGGAATAATTATACCTGACTTCCAATCCTCCGGGACTGTACCTTCCTCCCAGGCCAATCTGCACATCTTCCACATCCATTCTACCACTATCTCTCCCCCATGCTTCAGCATCTCACCACACACTCCATCAATTCCTGGGGCTTTCCCCAATTTAACTTTCTTCATTGTTTCCACAACCTCTATCCTACTGATTTCTTCCTGTCTTCTCACCTCCCTCCTTCTCCCAGCCATTCCCCAGCCACTTATACTCGCATTACTTCCATCCTCTACGTTCAACAATTCCTTAAAGTGTTCTCTCCATCTGCTCACTTTTTCTCCCTTCTCCACTAGTAATCTACCATGTTTATCTTTCACTCCCCTGCTAACTTCACTTCCACCCTGTCTTACTCTTTTCACTTCTCTCCAGAACATTTTCTTACAGTCCCTCCACTTTACACTCAAATTCCTTCCAAATTCCTCATCCACTCTTCTTCTCTCTCTACTAATCTTTTCACCTCTCTTCCTTTCCACATATAACTCTCTTCCGCCTCTCAACTTCTTCCACGCCCTATTTCTCATCCATTCATTGTATGCTCTTCTTTTGTGCCACAGCCTGTTTCACCCTCTTCAGTCCACCACGCTGTTCCTTGCACCCCCTCCGTTCTCTCTTCCTTCCACACACCACATCACATGCTGCGCATATTTCTTCTGTAAATATCTTACACACACCTTCCACGTTTCCCATCTGCTCCAATTCATATTTGCCCAATCGTTCCTCCACTTCTCTCTTATACTCTGCCTTTTTTCATCCTCTTGTAACCTTTCCACTCTCCTTGCAACTATTCCTTCCCTCTCGTCTTTCCCTTCTTCTATTCCTCCATCTTACTTGCATCCTAATTCTGGCCACCACCAAGTAGTGGACAGAAAGTCCACTCCACCAACCTCTATACACTCTTGCATCCTTTACACATCTTCGCATCCTTTCATCCACACACACATAATCAATCATTGCCTTCCTTTCATTCAGTTCACCACCCACCCTTCTCATCACTCGCCATGTATACCTGTGGATCATTTTATGCCTGAAGAGGGTATTGGCTATTACCAACCCCCTCCCAGCACAAATGTCCACTAACGCACTCACATTCTCATCTATCTCAGCAGGCACACCCCACTCACCAACTATTCCATCCACCTTCACATTACCAACTTTACCATTCATATCACCAAGCAAAAACACTCTCTCATTCCTTCCAAACTTTTCCATGCACACTTCCACATTTGTCCAGAACTCTTCTCTCACTCTTCTAGCACGATCTTGCGTTGGCGCATACACACACACAATCGCATACATTTGTATTCCAACTTTCAACTTTACCCACACAATCCTTGACCCAACTGATCCATACTGTCTTATGCTCTTCTTCCATCTTTTACTCACAACTATACACACTCCTTCCTTTGCCCTCTCATTCTCATCTACTCCTGCACATATACCCCATCCATACTCCCATTCTCTCACACTTTCTCCTCTCCATTTTGTTTCAGTTATTCCACATACATCCACTTTCGCATCCTCAAGCACCTGGACAATCTCTCTCTCTTTCACCTCATCATTCGCTCCTCTTACATTCCATGTACACATTACCAAGTCCTTTGTCCGGTCCTGGGTCGTCAACGTTTGGTCAGTCCTTGTCCGAGGCTTCTTGTTTGTTTTTTTAGTTAGTTGTTTTCCGGGGAGGGGCACTAACCCTCCGCCAACCCTTTTAGTCGCCTTTTACGACAAGCAGGGATACTGGGGGAGTATTCTTGAAAACCCCCCTACCCCCAGGGGGCATTTATATTATTCCCAGGGGTCAGGTTGGAGTGAATGGGGATTTGAGTGATGAGTTTTCTGTGAATGTTGGTGTGCATCAAGGGTCAGTTTTGAGTCCCATGTTGTTTATCATGGTACTTGAAGCCCTCGCATGTGACTTCAGAAATGGACTCCTGTGGCAGATGTTGTATGCTGATGATTTAGTGTTGATTGCATAGAATGAAAGGGAGGCGAAGGAAAGATTTAGGAAGTGGAGAGATGGTATGGGGCACAAGGGCCTAAAAGTAAATGCAGATAAAACACAAGTGATGGTATCTAGGGTTGGTGGCAGTACTGTCAAAGTACAGGGAGTGTGGCCATAGGAAATTTGCCACAAGGGTGTGGGAAATAATTCCATCTTGTGCAGTGTTTGTGATAAATGCGTGTACAGGAGATGTAGTGGTATCAGAGACAGACTGTGAGATAATAGGAGCTTCATAACTAACACACATATTCTTCAAGAAAGAAATAAATAAAAATAATACGAGTGGGAGCCGTGTTTCTGACTATAACTTACATAAATTTTCATCAAAAACATATATAAGATAAAAAATAAACCAATAAATAAAAATATTGAGTGAGGGCTGCATTGCTGACTGGAATACTAACTTATAAATAAATAAAAGTAATGGGAGCGAGAGCTATGTTTCTGACCATAAATTATTTAAATTTTCTTCAACAAATACATAGATAAAATAAAAAATAAACCGATAAATAAAGGTAATAAGTGAGGGCTGTGTTTCTGACTGGATAACTGATGGAAACCTTCTACAATAAATGAAATAAATAAATATAATGTAAATCTTAAGTATGTTCTTTACTATAACACGCAAATTTTCTGCAAAAAATGTAAATGAAAATCCATGAATTAAAAAAAAAAACTATAACAAATAAATAACCACCGCAAATTAGTATAATACACAAAAAAATTAATAAAAAATAAATAATGTAAGTGAGGGCTGTGTTTTTCTTCAATAAATAAATAAATAAATAAATAAAACAGGAGTGAGGGTTGTGTTTTATAACTTATGCAAATATTCTTCTTAATAAATAAACAAATAAAATGAATAAAAATAAAGGGAATGCAGGCTTGGTTTTTGACAGAAAACTTATGGAAAACAACTGCAATAAATAACAAATAAAGAAATAACATAAAGGGAAACATAATACCTAAAATATACAAATAAATATAAATAAAGAATGAAAGAAAAAAAAAACAAAAAATAAAGTGCTGTATTTTTTACTTACGCAATTTTTCAGCAAGCAGGTCTTTCACGAGGTGTTCGTCCGCCTCTGTTGCTATGGCGACGTAGTTATACTGCCCATCTCTGAAAGAATGGGGAAATTTCATTATTATTACTACAGTATTATTGTTACTGTTACTGTAACTATTACTGTTAATTATTATTATTATTATCCATTCCTCCATCCATCATCCAATCCTACATTGCCCCATGAGGAGTGTAGGAGCCCGGGGCTAGGCAAGAAAGAAGGGAAGAAAGGAAAAGGCAGTCACCTAAGAGCAGCACTATAATAACAACAATAATAATAATAATAATAAAATCTATCTATCTATCTATCTATTGCCAGACACCTCAATCCCGTCTGGGGCGGCCACAAACAAATCGCCTCCACGTCGTCCTGTCCCCCGCCATTTCACTGCACCGCTCCCAACTCACACACCCCTCTCTCATATACCTCTCCACCCCATCCCTCCTCATCACCACCACCACCACCATTTTTTTCTTCTAAACATTTTTCCTCACTTGTTTTTCTCCTTGATGTCCTTTAGGGTCGACCGTTTGTTTTCCACGCTCCCTCCGGCACACTCGATGATTTGCCGCAGCCACGTTCGCCCCGGCACCACAGTAGGGGTTAGGTAGAAGGTTTTGCCCTGAGAGAGAGAGAAAGAATTTTAATGTAATAATAATAATAATCATCATCATCATCATCCTGACCTCCTTTCCCACCTTAAGGCAGGGTGAGGAGTAGCAATGCCCAGACAGCCCAAATTTGCCCAATCCAATAAGCCACACTTCCATTCATTGACCATTCAAGCCCCTGGAATCCTAGCTCTATCTGATACGCCAAAAACATTCACCACGTTCTGTAGCTTCACATGAACGTATCCAACTGAGTCAATAGTACAATGGGATATCAACCAGCCACATCCAAAAATAAATCACTAAGGAAGTGGTGTTAGGGAGCTTCCTCAACCGACGCATACATGAGTGCGAGGGCCAGCCAGGGAAGGTAAACAGACTCACCAGCAAAAACTGTCGCCTGCTGGGTTTCAGAAGCGTCTCTTTCAAGGAGAATTTAAACACCCGCTCGTACTCCGGCATATCCAGCATGAACGACTCCTCAGCTGCAGAGAGAGAGAGAGAGAGAAACATATAAACACTGATATATTTACTCTTTCCACCTTAACTTGACCCAACTCTTCATCCTTCTGCAGCTTATTTCACTTCTTCATGACTAGCATCATATAGCGGTCTGGTTCCGTTAGGTGAATAGAAATGCACACAGGAACCTAACATAATTTACATAGGGACTTAGCCTGTGTGCATGTGGCCATGTATGTATGTAGTGGCAGGATGATAATGCGCACATGAACCTCATTGTGCAGTACAGGTGTCTGGTTGCAAGACAAAAACAAACACACACACAGCAAAACTTACACGGGAACTCAGCCTGTGTGTGTGGCTATGTATGTATGTATATATGTAGTGGCAGGATGACAACATACATGAAACTGACTGTGCATTAGAGGTGTCTGGTTGCAAGATTTTAAGAAACGCACATGGGAACTTAACCAAACTTACGTAGGAACTTGGCCTGTGCGTGTGACTGCAGGAGCCAGTGTATGGATAGGACGTAGCGGCAGGAGGATATGGCGCACATGAACTTGACTGTGCGCTGTGCAGTCTTGGCGCCCATCACCAGGTGTGTCGCATCAAGGCTGGACTCAGCAAGGTACCCACCCAACTCAAGCACTTTCTGATGGGCAAAAGAACGGGAAAATCATCATCATTATTAGTAGTATTATCATTATCACCATCATCATCATCATCTTGCATCCACCCAACTCAAGCACTTTCTGATGGGCAAAAGAATGGGAAAATCATCATCATTATTAGTAGTAATATCATTATCACCATCATTAATAGTATCATCATCATCAATCCCATCATCTTCATTAGCACCATTATCATTAACACCAGTAATATCACCATCAACTCAAGCAAACTCACACTAGCCTCTTCTATACATACATCCATACATACCCCCTTAACAAACTACCTTTCACACACACACGTACCCTCTCCACAGCCTCTCTGTGCTTGATGTAGGACAGCAGTATTCGTGGCATGAGATGGTCTGGTGGGGGGTCTTTGTTGATTAGGGTCAGTGAGGCGCGGGGGAGACCTGCGGGGAGGGCGGCCTGCTGTGAGGATGGCTGCTGTTGTTGTTGGTTAAGGCCACTGTTGTTGCTGGGGAGCAGGGGTAGTTGGGGCTGTGGGGGTGGGATGGTTGGTGTTGGTGTCGCGCTTAAATGGGGCGCCGGTGGCGGCTCCAAGCGGGTGCGCTTGTTTTCCTGATCCCCTGGAAAGAAAGAGATTATTATCAGTTAATAGTTATTACTATTAACTATTATTATTATCATTATTATTATTATATTGTTATTATTACTATTATTATCATTATTACTAGGCCTTGATAAGAAACAGAGGCTTGAGTTTTGCAGCTGCATGAGGCTTACATGAAAGAGTGTTAGTGCCAACTTTAATGTATGGATGTGACACTATGGTGTGGCATGAAAATGAAAAATAAACAGTATTATTCTTCTTTCCTTTACAGGTGGCTTTACACTGAGTGACAAGCCTAATGGTTTCCTGTAAGCCAGGAAACCAATTACAACGTTGGGTGGTAACCACATAACCAACCCATACGTGTTCCGTATGTGTCAGCAAGTGGGTTGGCGGAGGGTTAGTGCTCCTCCCTGTAAAACTAACTCAAAGACAAACAGCCACCCCTTACTGGATTATGGCGTCTGGCCGTAGATGCGACGAATTTGACACACCCCACACACTCACCTTCGCCATCAGTCTTTCTCTTCCTCAGTGCCATCTCCCTCACAGCCTTAGCCTTCTCCACAGACTCCTTCGACACACTGATCGGGTACTTCCACGCGTCTGAAATTACACATAACTCCATTTAAGCACAGGGGTCTGGAACAGGATGGCGAGGGGTAATAAGCAAAATAATTCACCTAGGAAACAGTGTTAGGGAGCTTCCTCATCCGACGAGAATATGGGCCAAGGTCACAGGTCATTCACAGGTCACAGGTCACTCATTTCTGGCCCAGCATGCAGCACTCCCTCTACTTATTATCATTATTACAGAAACAGATAGACAGATTATTCCAGACCCACTAAAGCGATGAGATGCCAGTCAGGGGCCAATCCCGAGGGGGTCGGCAAGGTAGTATTGACAGTGTGTGCCGTGATAGATAGAAAAATAGGTACCACAGACACTGATAGATACTGTGTAGGCAGATAAAATAGATACCGTAGATTGACAGATAGTTGCACACTCACTAAATAGATGTGATGCCAGTGATGGGTCGATCCTGAGTGGGTCATCAAGATAGTGCTGGTAGCGTGTTCCGTGGTAGACTAGTGGTGGGGTGTTCTGGCCTAACAAGACCTCGCTCAGCCACACCCCATTCACCACAGGACGCTTCCACTCACGGGCCTTGCAGACTTTCGCGCCCTCCAGTCTGGCAGATTATTATTATTATTACCTTCATTATCACCTCTATCATGATCATTATCTTCATCATTATCATTATTACCATCATCATCATCTTATCACCATCATTAACATTACCTTTATCATCACCATCATTATCGTCGTCATCATTATAATTATTATGATGATGATTATTATTATTAAAAGAAACAAGAAAAAAGCTTATAATTAGAATCTAAACACCCATACAAACAGACAAACTTTTTACACACACACACACACACTTTTAACACACCCACCCACACTTTTAACACACACCCACACACACACACACTTTTAACACACCCACCCACACTTTTAACACACACACACACACACACACTTTTAACACACACACACACACACACACACACACACACACACACACACACACTTTTAACACACCCACCCACACTTTTAACACCCACCCACACTTTTAACACACCCACCCACACTTTTAACACACCCACCCACACTTTTAACACACACCCACTTACTTTTTGCATATAAGTAGACTGTTTTGTTTGGAGAAATATCCGGTGTACTTTGCCCCAACGAGGTGCAACATCAGCTTAATGATGGTTCTCTCCTCATTCTCAAAGCCACTCACACTGATGATCAGGTCCTTACACGGCTTGTTGTCGTTGCTGTACGGGGAGGAAATTTACCGTCGTTATCGTCATCGTCGTTATATTCATTATCATCGTCATTATCAACATCTCTACCACCATCAGTCATCATCATCATCATCATCATCATCACTATCCTCATCAACACAATCCTCCTCCTTATCATCATAATACTCATCACCATTATCATATCAACATCATCACTAATACTACTTCTACTACCACCACCACCACCCTCATCCTCCTCACCATCATAATCACCACCACCACCATCATCCTTCAAGCTCCTGGAATCCTCACCCAAACAGCATAGGAAGATGTATGGCCCATCTTCCCAATTAGCAGACTAAATCACTGAGGAAGAAGTGTTAGGGAGCTTCCTTAACTGACAAGAACATGAGCCTAAGGGTGAACTGGGCCACACACTCATCAAGCAAGCTCCTGGAATCCACACCCAAATGGCATAGGTAGATGTATGGCCCATCTTCCCCCTGAGCAAACTAAATCACTGAGGAAGAAGTGTTTGGGAGCTTCCTTAACTGAGAAGGATTTAAGCCTAGGTCAGTGGGCCATACACTCATCAACCAAGCTCCAGGAATCCTCACCCAAATGGTGTGGGCAGATGTATAGCCTGCCAGGGGGGCGCCATCTTCCCCCTGAGCAGGACGTCATTGAGCCAAAAGATGGTGATGCAGCGCTTGTTGTCCCGCACCGCCTGCATGAACACCGGCGACTTCTGGTGCTTACACAACAGGTGGGTCACACGGTGCGAGTCATACAGTGGAACCACCTGTGAAATAATAATAATAATAATAATAATAATAATAATAATAAACAAATAAAAGTACGAATGAAATGGAGGGATGGAGTGGAGAGGTATATGAGAGAGTGGGATGTAAGTTGGGGAGAGGGCAGTGAAATAGCAGGGGACAGGATGACATGGAGGTGATTTGTTTGTGGTCACCTCATGTGGAATTACAGCATCTGGCTATACATAGACAGATATTGATAGATACAGATAGATGGATGAATGGAGAGATAGACAGAGAGATACAGCAGATGGAGAGAAAAGTTGTTAATGTACTGTCACATAAAGAAAAACCTGTGTTAAGTGGAGAATATCTTTGACTTATAAACAGAGCAGCCTATACCTGCCCCATCCACGAATAAAATGAATGTATTGGTGTTGTGATGAGGAGGGGTAGACTGAGATGGTCGGGGCATGTGGAGTGGATGGAGGATGACAGTTGGGTGCGGAGGGTGAGAACTGTGAACGTCAGGAGTAGGGTTGCGAGAGGCAGACCAAAAACGACCTGTGACAAGATCATAGCGTGTGACCTCAAGGATAAGATACTGAAGAGAGAGGCTGCCAGAGATCAAGCAGTGTAGAGAGCCGCCACTGGGTGAATTAGGTGATGAAGGCTGACACACACAGAAGCCGTTAAAAGTAAATACGTAAACAATACACATACATCCATGGCTGCCACCCTCACCTCTCCTCCATGCTGCTGTATAACCCTCTTCCACGTTTGCAGTGTGTCAACGGTCACCTCGCCGTGGTAGTCAGCAATGTAGAACACACACCCCACCAGGCACAGCTCCCGCGGCACTGCAGGAAACAAAACACACTCAGTGTACTTCACTCACGCTGCCTGGAGATTTTCATCCTTTTGCACCTTAATTCACATTGCTCAATGGTGGAAAAATACAATACAATATTTCCACAGTACTGATATGACTACAATGATATGCAATGGTGGTTTGGTTGTTGAGTTCTAGGATGTTTTTTTCATCTTATTCTTGCCACTAATAGTACGGACACTTTAACTAGTTGGAGATTTACCCTCCATCCCCCTGAATCTCTCTCATATCCTCCTCCTATCCCTGTTCAACTTTAAAATCAACATCATTCATACCTCTTTTCCCATCTAAGGACTGGTTGATGTAGAGTTAACATTATAATGAAAATAATAATAATAATAGTAACTCTCATCTTAAATGTCGGGACCAACTGCCTAGCCCCGGGCTCCTACACTCCTCATGGGGCAATGTAGGATTGGATGATGATGATGAATGAATAATAATAGTAACAATGATATAAGAAGTACCTAATTGAATGGGCCACACTCTCATTCATTCACTATTCAAGCCCCCGGAATCCAATACACAACATACTTACACATAATATTAGTATCATGGCCCACAAGATGCGGTCTGGGGTAGTGTGGGGTTGCCGGGGCCATGACAGGGGTGGGGGCAGAAGGGTGTGGGGGCGGGGCAGGGCGGGGGTAGCCGTGGGGGCCGACCACAGCCACGGCGGGGCCACCTGGGACGGTGGGGCGGACCAGGTTGTTGGTGACGGTGCCGGTGATGTTGCCCAGAGCACGACGCTGGTACATTATCACCGACTCACCACCACCACCACCTGCAATGATGATAATAATAATAATGGAGAGTGAGAGACTGACAAGAAGAGCGTGTGTGTGTGCGTGAAGTGGAGAATAGGAGGGGGAGACCAAGGATGAAATGAAGGGATGGAGTGGAGAGATATATGAGAGAGGGAGGGTGTGTGAGTTGGGAGGGAGGGCAGTCACATGGCAAAGGACAGGGCAACTATGTGTTTGTTGTCACCTGTTACTGGATTACGATACCTGGCAATAAACAATAATGATAATAATATTAATAATAACAGTAGCAGTAGTAGTAATAGCAACAATATCTATCACAAGTAACAGCCATACAGTACAGTATTACAACTGGTGTGATAATTTGTATTGTTTCCCTGACATATACCACACAGCTACTGCACATGGTATTAAGAATGTACTACTTAGCACAGTAATGTTACCCACCCTGTACAGCCTCTTGTGGTATTCCAGGTTTTTGCACGACATGGGGTGGCACTTCTACCGGTGGCTGTGACCCCTGAGGGGGCTGGGCACCCGGGGGTAACACTGCGCCCTGGTGGACACCCCCGGCCAGCCGATTGGTCAGGTGTATGGCCAGGGCAGTCTTGGTCTTGGGGTTCACCAGGTTTTGCTGGTTGACTAAATTCTGTGGCACCGGAGACCCCTGTAGGGCTCCTGGGTGGCCAACTATGGTACCATCCGGCCGCTGGATTGGCGAGTGGCCGTGGGGCGAGGCCAGAGGCGACACGTGTGGCGTTAGTTGCTGCTGTGGCGTCAACTGCCCGCTGGCAACCATGTGTGGCGACCCTTGCCCTGGCGACACAACACCACTGGGCTGGCAACCGGGGTACCCCTGGGGCACGGGTCGGCCCGGCACTGGCCTGGTGTGTGGGGACACGGGGGGGTACTGGCCCCCCTGCTGTGGCTGGTGTTGCCATGCGTGGGGGGACTGCTGGGGGGTGCCTACTTTCTGCTGCTGCTGGTGTTGCTGCTGAAGTAGCTGCTGGCGCTGCTGTATCTGCTGCTGCTGCTTCTTCACAATAAAGAACGTCACCACCTGCTTCTCCTTGGAATCCAGCTGTGCCAGGTACTCGTTCCTCTGAGCGTTGTCCAGCTGCTGAATCTGACGGTAGTGTGCCGGGATGCGCTGGATGAGCTGCGACGCCTCCTGGTGAGTGAGGTGCGGGAAGTGGTGGCACAACTGCTGGATCTGCTGCTGGAACTGCTGCATGTGCTGAGGCAGCAGGCCCTGGGGCGCTGCACCCTGCTGACCTGTGGACACAGTCACAAGCTGACCCCTTCATGTGGTGGGGATGGAGAATAAAGGACTGACTAGAAGAGTATGTGAGTGAGGTGCAGGGGGAGAGGGGGAGGAGACACCAAGGACGAGACTAAGGGAGGCAGTGCAGAGGTATATGAGAGAGAGAGAGAGAGAGAGAGGTGTAGTTCAAGAAAGGGCAGCCAAATGGCAGAGGACAGGGTGATGTAGAAGCAATTGGTCTGTGGCCAGCCCTTATAGGATTTGTCTGGCAATAGATCGACAGAACTTCAATCTGATGTTTAATGACACTCACGCTACTTCTGGAACATCTTATTTAAGCTCTGGGGTGATGTTGTGTAGTGATGTGGTACATAAAAACAGTATATATCAACATCACTAGTCTGAAAAGTCTCTCCAAAGCTGAATCAAATCATGTGGTACCTTCTTAGTGAATCAAATCATGTGGTACCTTCTTAGTGAATCAAATCATGTGGTACCTTCTTAGTCAGCAAGAATATAACTCAGTCATCAGTGTACCTGGTGCCGGTGTTCTAATGCCCTGTTGTTGTTGCTGTTGTTGCCACGCCGGCTGTGCCACCACCAGCCTGGGAGGTGGTGCCTGGCCTGGGGGGTACTGCTGCTGTGGCTGCTGCTGCTGTTGTCCCTGCTGCTGTCCCGGCCACCCTGGCCGTACCCCCTCACTCGGGGCACCACCGGATGCCCCGCCAGCCTGAGCCGGTATCTGTCCCGCCGGGTAGGTGACGGCCACAGTGGTCATGGCCCTCACCGGTGCCCCGGCCTGCCCCGGCCCAGACCAGGTGGCGGGGGTAACGGCAGTACCGGGGCCTTGTAAACCTGGAGCCGCATATCGCACACCAACCTTGTACTGCAACATATACATACATATCATTATCATCATTTTACAAGGGCATACAACTTTACCATGATTAAATGTATTACCATCAACATCAGCCTTATCACACAGCCACAACTGCAGAATGATGAGTTGTAAAAGTACTGTAATAATAATAATCATCTTCATCATGTGGAGTTGCATGGGGACACAGACTAATGAGGAAGTGAAGAAATGCTGTAATAATAATGCTACTGACTGTGTAAACTACGGTGTGCGACCTGCTCCTCTCACCTGCGGCCCTGGTGGCTTGCCGGCCCTGGGTTTGCCGCGGGACTGTTGTTCCTGCAGCTGCTTCTGGTGTAGGTTCTGCAGGAAGGAGTGTCGCTCACTGGGTGTCATCATCTGCAGCTGTTGTGGCGTGACACCCTGCGGCAGACGGACCACCGCACCGGGTATAGCCACCTGAAACAAACAAACAAACGGGAAAATGAACATACAGGTGGGTGCCGTTATAAAAGCAACCACTATACAAAATACCAATACGAGAATGGGCAATTTAGACTTAAATTTGGTGACGCCAGCAGGGTCAGTAACGTAACCCTAGCTTTACCATAAATTACATACTCCATTATACAAGTTCTCCGATCCTTCCCTTTCTCTCTCTCAAACTTAGACCATCCCTATTCAGCATGGTGAGGGGAAATTCTCTCTCCCTCTCTCTCTCTCCCTCCCTCCCTCAACCTCAGACCATCCCTATCAGCATGGTGAGGGGAAATCTCTCTCTCTCTCACATTCAAACTCAGACCATCCCTATTCAGCAGGGTGAGGGGACATTCTCTCTCTCTCCCCTGCATTCTCATTTATCGTGCTCACTAATGCGGATCTGGAGGTGGGGGGATATGAAGCAATTGTCTCTCCCTCAACTGTCAGGCTGCCCTCCCTACAACTCATGCCATCCTCATTAATATACCATACCTCTCCTCTTCATCCTTGGTCTCCTTCTTCCCTAAAATATATGTAATGTACTTGGCAAATAGATGGATAGATGGATAGACAGACACAGACTGATTGATATGCAGACAGATACAGAGAGACTGATAAATAGGTAGACAGACAGGGAGATAGAAAGAGATAGGGACAGACAGACAAAGGTAGATAGATAGATACATAGATAGACAGATGGACAGACAGATAGACACAGTGTATACTATATGAACTTGCTTTCAGGCAGAGGAGTAGTCATGCTTGGAGTTAGTACTGCATTGAAGACAGACAAACAGATAGACAGATATATATTGATTTCAAAACAATTAGATAACAACACTTACTGTATGAACCTGCTGTTGGGGCAGGGGTGTGGTCATGCCTGGGGCGGGTATTGCCGAGGGTGCCCCCTGCGACTGCACTGCACCCGGGGCACGTACACTGGGGCTGGGCATGGTCAGGGGCATGGTGGGTACGCGGGCTCCCGGGGCGCTCACCAGTGTGCGTCCGCCGGTGGGTACGACGGCACGAGTCAGGGCCGTGCCGCGTCCCAGGGTCGGGGGGGCAGTGAGTGATGCTCGTACTGGCAGCTGAGGAACCCCCTGTGGTGTAGGCGTGGTGCGTGTCAGAGGAGGTGTGGGGGTACCATGTGTGGCCAGGGGAGTGGAGTGTGGGACGGGCGGTGTGGATGTCGGGTGTGTCATGGGTGGTATGGGCGTGATGGGGGGTGTGGATGCAGCGTGTGAGAGTGTGGGTGGGGTGCCGTGGGTGGATACGGGTGTGCCGTGTGGACATGTTGGTGCCGGTGCATGAGTTGTGGGTGGCGTTGCATGGGTGGACACGGGAGGCATGGGTGGCGTTGCATGTGAGGTCTGTGGCACTGCATGGGCACATGGTGTGGCTGCATGGGTTATGGGGGGTGTGCCATGGGGGGGTGCTTGTGGCACTGCATGTGTTATGGGTGGCGTGGCACGGGAGGGTATGGGTGGCGTGGCACGGGAGGGTATGGGTGGCGTGCCGCGGGATGAGATGGGTGGTGTGGCACGGGAGGTGTTCGGGGAGGTGGCGCGGTACGCTGACATGGGGGCGGCAATTCTAGTCACCCCCGAGGGTCCCGTTCGAGCTACGACCACCGGAGCGGGGCGGATGCTGCTGGGACCAACCAGACGTGGGGCGGGGCCAATGACCCGCGGGGCAACACCTGAGAAAGAGGAGAAACAATCATCATCATTATCACCATCATCACCACAAACAGGAATACCTTGACAAGTGATCCATAACCACTTTTCAATTCAGTTGAAGCCCATGTGCTGTCAGACTGGAGGGCTAATTTGACTAGTAACCAAGGAGACTCATTCTAACTAATAAAAAAGGTTAATTAAATTTCACACAACCATAAACTTCATTAATTTTCATGTGACCAGGTTTTGTAATGTAAAAGTAGTAATAATAGCAGTTGTAGTTGTAGTAGTAGTAGTAGTAATCCCTGGTTCATCTGAAATGTGAACATTTGGAGGATAAGGAAGTAGATGAAGAACATTTGTATAGCCAGGGAAGTAGATGAAGTATGTTTGTATAGCCAAGCAGTAGAGCCACCCAGACACAGAAAAAGAATGATAAAGATGAAGGAAGAAGTAGGCAGCACTACATCAAGTGAGTGGATGATGGGCACCACCACCCACCACCTCCTTAAACATACTGTCACCAAAATAAGCACAATGATGGCAAAAGGGACTCACTCTGAGGCGGGGGTGTTGGTGTGGCCTCCTGACTCGCTGACGTTGTGGGCTGACTGGCTGATTCAACCACAGCGCCCAAGACAGGTGCGGTGGAGGTAGTGGTGGTGGTGGCCTGGGGTGCGGTGGGAGGGCCTGTGGTAGAGGTGTGGTGTTTCTTCATTCATTATGGCTCTAATAACTATACTCATTTTACACTAACTTGATCCACAATTTTGCCCTTTTGCAGTTTATTTCACCTCCATGTCATAGCACTTCTTCATGACTAGTACAGTATTACTAAATTACAACTCAGCAGTCATGACGGGGAGAGGGCAATGTCAGGCCAGGTTGGAGTACAAAGGTTAGGAAACACATGGACTGCCACCCACTGTGACCCATTTGACGGACACTGTTTGTTATGGCTGATGGAAGTCTAGGGGCGTTTGTAGTGTCCGTTAATTCCAATACCCAGTCTATCAAGGCACATTAATTCCAATACCCAGTCTATCAAGGCACATTAATTCCAATACCCAGTCTATCAAGGCACATTAATTCCAATACCCAGTCTATCAAGGCACATTAATTCCAATACCCAGTCTATCAAGGTAAGTTAAATTGGGGTACTGCTGTATTTTGTATCTACCTGTAGTCTGGGGGGTGGAGGTTGTGGCGGAGGTTGATGGAGGTGGAGGAGGCTGGGGCTGGAGTGGTTCCGCGCCTGCGTTTCCGCTCTGAGATGAATCAGACGGTGAGGCTACGCTTGTTGTGGTGGCGGCGATGGATGGCAGTGGTGGGGGTGCGCTGGGAGTCTGTGAGCTGGTGGTGGTTGCTGGTGTAGGGGGTTGTGCCTGGGGAAGCATTATCATCACTTATTATTGCTATTCTTATCATCATCATTATTACTGATTAGATGATGATGATGATTGCTATTTTCATCATTATTATTATGGGACTGCTGAGGAATGTACGTGGAGTACAGAGGGTGGATAGGATACGAAATACAGTAATGTGATTCGTGAAAGATGTGGAGTGAGGAAATCTGTGGACACCAGAATCAAAGAGAGTGTACTGAGATGGTATGGTCATGTGGAGAGAATGGATAACAACAGTGGTGAAAAAGGTATATCTGAGTGAATCTGAAGGAGGGAGGAGGCGAGGTAGGCTAAGGAGAAGGTGGATAGGTATGGTGGATGAGTGTGTGAGGAAGAGAGGTTTGGAAGTCGGTGAGGCTAGGGGACTGACAAGAGATCGAGCTGGCTGGACGAATGTTGTGAGAAGTGCATGATCAGGGATTTGGCACCCTTTTTAACATGACAGCATCCGGTTTGACTTTATCAGATATGTTTATGTGAAGCTACAGAACGTGGTGAATGTTTTTGGCGTATTTGATAGAGCCAGGATTCCATGGGCTAGAATGATGAGTGAATGGAAGCGTGGCCCACTGGATTGGGCAAATTTGGGCTGTCTGGACATTGCTACTCCTCACCCTGCCCTATGGTGGGAAAGGAGGTCCGGATGATGATGATGATTGCTATTATTATTATTACCGTGTTATGATGATGATGATGATGATGATGGTCTGCATGGTAAAATATAAAAAAAAATAAAAAGACAATCTGTAACCAAATTAACCCAAACAAAAGCAATTTCCAAAAGACTTACCACAGATTTGATCGGTGAGCTGGGATGTGTGAGGACAGGGGCAGTGGTGGGCTGTGATGTGGTGGGTGTGGTGGTAGCTGTGGTGGTGGTGGTAGTGGTGGTGGGGATTGGTGCAGTGAGTGGCATCTTCCGTTTATCCTGCGGCAGCGGAGAAAGAGAAACAAAGACAACTTAAAACGCAAACTTTAAATATTTGTATTTTGTAGAGGAGGATGGTATGCTAGGGAAAAATGGATATTCTAAAACACACACACACACACACACACACACACACACAATGCACATACAAAAAACATACACATACAAAAAACACACAAGAAATTCATATACAAACATATACACACATAAACTCATATAAGCAAAACACACACACAGCAATGAAAACTTACAGTTGCTTTAACCGGTGAGGTTGGGGGTTGTGTCAGGACAGGGGCGGTGGTGGGCTGAGATGTGGTGGGTGTGGTGGCTGTGGCTGTGGTGGGGAGTGGTGCAGTGAGGGGCGTCTTTGGCTTCTCCTGTGAGGCGGCGGAGGACCGTGTGGTGACCGTGGGCTTGGTCATCGGCTGCCTCCACACCTGCGAGGTCTTCAGCTGGTCCAGAAGGGATCCGCTGGTCTTGCCATTGTCGTCATCGTCGTCACTAAACTCTAGGGTGTCAAACAACGACTTGCTCTCTTTGCTCTCTTTCTCGGCCTCCTTCTTCTTGGGTTCCTCCTTCACCATCTGCTCCGCCTTCTTCTCCTTCTTCCTGGCGCTCCTGGTCCTTGACGGCTGGATGAAAGATAGTAGCCTTTTTAACTATTTCCAGCCAATGACTGTCTATCTATCAATCTCCTGCATTTATTTATCTATCTACAATATCTATCTAATGATTCTCTCTACTGACTATCTACCTATCTACTAAATCTATCCATCTATCTACTGCCAGACATTTTAACCCTCAAGGGGTCGCAGCAAACAAATCGTCTCCATGTTACTATGTCCTCCACCATCAAGGCATCTTCTCTAAGACCCATAATTTCATCAGTTACGCTCCCTAACATCTTTTCCTAAGAGATTTATTTTGCTTATTACAACTTCCTTTCCTCTTCTGTAATATAAGTCCTTCCAGTACTGTCAGCTCTCCATAATTAACATTCTGAAGGGTATTAACCAGCCCTATCCAAAATAAATCACTAAGGAAAAGGTGTTAGGGAGCTTTAACCACTTCCATATACTGTATTTCTATTCCATCCCTCCATCTCATCCTCGGTCTCCCCCTCCTCCCCATACCTCACTCACAGCCACTCTCCTAGTCAGTCTCTCAGTCTCCATCCTCTCCATATGGCCAAACCACCTCAATATTTCTCCTGCTGCTTTCCACCACATCCACATCAACACCAAAACACTCCCTCATCTGTCTGTCTGTCTCTCCACTTAACTCCACATCCGGTAATACATTTCCAATTACGTTTCTGCTACATCTAAACAACTGTAATCACCTTTGAACAGATTAAAGTGTCCAGCAATAAATAAATAGATAGATAGATACACATATATGAGAGAGGGGGGTGTGAGTTGGGAGCAGGGCAGTGAAATGGCGGGGGACAGGGCGACTTGGAGGCGATTTGTTTGTGGCCACCCCAAACGGGATTGAGGCGTCTGGCAATAGATAGATAGATAGATAGACACACACAGATACATACAGATAGACAGACAGATAGACACAGATACATACTGATAGACGGACAGACATAGATACATAAAGATCAATAGACTCAAATTGGAGGGCATACACAGAGCCTTCATTTCTTTCCTCTCCACAGGAAGTAAATTACTTGGTGGCTTTACAACTACAATTAAAAAAATACAGCATGATAATGTTCTGAATTACTGGACCGAGGATGCCAGTAATCTGGTGTATGGATTATTATTATTTTTTTTTAATTCGTTTTTCCTTCCTCTGTTCTGTTAAAAAAAAAAGAAAATAATGTTAAGAGTTACAATGAAAATCTGAGCCAAATTAAGGTGAAAGGAGTATACCTGCGCCAAGTGTGCCTGTGACCTAGGTAGGCGTAGTAACCTGGGGTGGTACTCTCCCTCGTCTAGCTTACTGGCCTCGTCAATGCAGTCAACGACCCAGTCCGGCGTGACGGGTGTGATTACATCCTCGTTATCCAGCGCACACTTGTACTTGGCCTGCAGAGAGAATGGTAACTCAGGATGAACAGTAGGGAAGAGATATACTGCACACATTAAACTGCAGAGAGGACAGTAACTCAGGGAAGAATAGTAGGGAACACCAATATAACAGGAAGAACAGTGGGGAAGAGATATACTGCACACATTAGCCTGGAGAGAGAACGGTAACTCAGGAAGAACAGTAGGGAACACCAATATAACAGAAACAGCGATGAGATTTACTGCACACATTAGCCTGGAGAGAGAACGGTAACTCAGGAAGAACAGTAGGGAACACCAATATAACAGAAAGAAGAGTAGGGATGAGATATACTGCACACATTAAACTGTAGAGAGGAGTGTAACTCAGGAAGAACAGTAGGGAACACCAATATAACAGAAAGAACAGTGGGAAAGAGATTTACTGCACACATTAGCCTGGAGAGAGGACATTAACTCAGGAAGAACAGCAGGAAACAACAATGTAACAGGAAGAACAGTAAGGAAGATTTATAGTGCACACATTCTTGTTCTTCAGCACACACTTGTACTTGGCCTGAAGGGGAATAAAAAATATAACACACAATGAACAGGAGTCAACAATACCATATAACAAAGAATGGTACAGATGCTTCCATCAATTCCCCTATCACGCCACCCTCTCTCCAACTCGTGCTTACCCCTTCCGGCTTTCCCACAATGAGGTGTGTGCAGTTGAGGTCTAGTTTAAGGCAGAATTGGCCCCCAAAGAAGGTCAGCATGGCCCACACTGTCAGCGCGTCCTCCCTGCCCAGCTGCGACACACACGCCCGTACCCCAGAGAACAGCTGGTTGGCATCGTGGGTGAACGCGGCTGAACTGCGGTGAGGGTTAAGGGGAATAGGAAAGCCGTGATGCTTGTTGACGTGACCTGTTTACTGCAGTGCACTGGGGTCATAGCCAGATAATCCTGCAGCTGTAACTACTACTGTACGACTGCTAATACTATTACTGTTGTGACTACTCCTAGAACTACTATTACTACTACTACTATTGCTGCTACTACCACTATTACTGTTGCTGATACTATTACTAATATTCCTCCTACTACCTTACTACTGGTACTACAACAACAACAACAAAACAACTACCATTTGTAATTAACTCCTTCAATCCAACCCTGTAATTCATTCCCTCATCACTCTCTTTCCCTCTCCCCTCCTTTATCTCTCTCTCCCTCCCTCTCTTCCCATTAATCACCCCCCCTCTCTCTCTCTCCCCACTCCGACTACTACCATGATTTGTAATTAACTACTGCGATCCAATGACATCTGTATATCACTCGCTCATCATTCTCTTTCCCTCTCATCCCCCCCCACCTCTCCCCTCCCTCTCTCTCTTCCCTCCCCCCCCCTCTCTCTCTCTCTCTTCCCTCCCCCTCTCTCTCTCTCTCACAGAAAGGATACGGCAGCTGTCTCCCACACTTCGTTGACAGCAGGACCCATCTCTGCGTCACCACGGGCTTCTCGTATATGTCCTTCACCTCGCCGATCTCGTTGTCGTCCGCCTCCTCCCCGACGATGAGGTGGGTCATGTAGTCCGTGATGTGCGCCTCTTGTTTGGCCCCTCCATCCGTGAGAAGCTTTAGTACCTACGAAGAGATATGTGAAGTTTTAGTACCTACGAAGAGATAGGTGAAGTTTTAGTACCTACAAAGAGATATGTGAAGTTTTAGTACCTACATATGTGAAGTTTTAGTACCTACGAAGAGTTATGTGATGCTTTAGTACCTACGAAGAGATATGTGAAGTTTTAGTACCTACAGAGATATGTGAAGTTTTAGTACCTATGAAGAGATATGTGAAGTTTTAGTACCTACAAAGAGATATGTGAAGTTTTAGTACCTACAAAGAGATATGTAATGCTTTATAATTTCTCCTTCACCTAGGTAATTAAGCAACTTTATATGGGTAATTATTCCTTCAATTGGGTATTTATGTATTTATATGGGTATTCGGTAATTATTCTTCATTTGGGTAAATACTGTAGGTGACTTTGTATGGGTAATTACTCCTTCATTAGGGTAGTTGAGTTTATGAGTAATTACTCTCATTAAGATAATTTATGAGTTTATATGGGTAATTACTCCATTTGGGTAATTATGAGTTTGAGTAATTACTTTCATTAGGGGAATTAAGAGTTTATATGGGTAACTACTCCTTCAATTGGGTAATTATAAGTTTATTTGGGTAATTACTCGGGTAAGTTTATATGGGTAATTACTCCTTCATACTGGTAATTATGAGTTTATAAGGGTAATTTTTCCATCTGGGTAATTAAGAGTACAGTATAGAGGTATTTTCTCCTTCATTTTGGTAATTTTTGTGTGACTAATTACGCCTTCATTTGGGTTATCATTTAGGCTCACTTGGGCTTTTCTTCCTTCCTCTGGGCAATCTGTAGGGCCTAAGTAATGCATCAATTCTATCTATCTATCTATTGCCAGACGCCTTAATCCTGTAAGGGGTGGCCACAAACGAACTGCCTCCATGTCGCCCTGTCCCCTGCCATGTTGCTGCCCTTCCCCCAGCTCACACACACCTCTTTCATTAACCACTCCACTCCATCCCTCCATCCTCAGTCTCCCCTTTGCTCTCCACCCTTCCACCTCACTCATACACTCTCCTCATTAGTCTCTCACCCTCCATCGTCAATTTCACAGGCCAAAATAAGGTGCTTTCTCCCCACACTTCAACCTGCAGCAGTTCAAATCAGACTGTTCCTTTTTTTTTATATACCCTATATACGGTATAAATAAATGAAGGAAGGACACCTGTAATCTGGTATGGATCTTATTTTTTCCTTTCCTTTATTAACCTCATCATGAAGGGGGGAAAAAAAATGGTGTACCGAGGGCCCACCATTGAATGGAAGCTAAATATGGTACTTAATAGCTTTTATATATATATATATTTTTTTTCTAATGCAAGGAAGGTTGGGGTTTATTGCTCTATGCCACTCAGGGATGAATGAGGCTGGTTGCTCTCATCTTAAATGTCAGGAACAAATTGCCTAGCCCCGGGCTGCTACACCCCTCATGAGGCAGAGTAGGACTGGATGATGATGATGATGATGATGATAAGGATCCAAAGGCCAGAAGTGCACAAGATTATTCCCTCCCAGAAAAAAATTAAAAACAATCTAACAGCCAAACTCAAGAGGCAGAAACACCATACCAAATGACTTCTTAGTCTTCCCATTTTCTATATTTAGTTTTATTATTCTTAGGATGGTAAATAATTGTTTCACAGATATTTTTTATTTATCCTCTTCTTTCTCTCCTTTTCCTTCTGCCTGTGGGTGACTCTACACTGAGTGACAAGCCAAATGGTTTCCTGTACACCAGGAAACCATTTACTATGCTGGGTGGTAACCATATAACCAAACAATGGCACCTGGTGGCTTAGTGGGTAATTATGGCGCTCCAATCGGATTGAGCCGGTGAAGGTTTATATCCAAGGGATGGTTGAGGTTTATTGCTCACGTATGCCACTCAGGGATGAGTGAGGCTGGTCACTCTCATCTTACATGCCAGGATCAACTTGCCTAGCCCCAGGCTCCTACGCTCCTCATGGGGCAACACAGGATTAGATGATGATGATGATGATGATTTTTTTGCTTAATTCCAATGCATGTTTTGTTTCTCAGATGGAATGGCAGACACTAAAACTTACTCAAATGTACTGAAATTCATTTCAGTGAGTTTGGATTGATTGATTAAATTATTACTGCTGTAAATATCCAGAAGTCAAGTTACCGTATGGTTAGATTAGGTTAAGTAAAGTTAGGCTAGGCTTGCTTAGATTACACTGTTTTGTTAGGGTAATATTTAAGTTAGGTGGTGGTGGTGACGATGATGACTTGATTATGGTTATTAAAGGTTCCGTTTGCTCAATAATGATAAAATATTGGTAAATGAGTTAGTTTTTGTGTCTCCGCCATTATGCTTCAGACAGAAACAAGCACTGGGAGAATGAACAAAAAAATAAATAAATACAAGACAGGTAACATCGATTTACCACAAAAATCTGAAAAATATATAAAACAATCAAGAAGAAATTAACTGGTGATGTATTTCTACTGCTTAAACTAAATCATTACAGGTCTTTCTGGTGACATCTCTTTCCCAAGTTAAAAACAAGTGAAATATTGTGGGGTCTTTAACAAAGGCCTGCGCTGGCGGTCTGTTTACGATTCATCCATTAAAAGCGATGTGTTTTTGTTTGTTTTGAGGCTGAGGATGAGATGGAGGGATGGGGTGGAGAGGTATATGAGAGAGGGGGGTGTGAATTGGGAACAGGGCAGTGAAATGGCGGGGGACAGGGCAACTTGGAGGCGATTTGTTTGTGGCCACCCCAAACGGGATTGAGGCGTCTGGCAATAGATAGATAGTTTTTGTTTCTCGGTGGTGCATTATGGTGAAAGGTGGTATGCTCTGGTTGCCACTGGTACAGCTGGGTTCTGATTCAGCCAATCAGATGGCTGAAAGTAGGTCTGTCGCACGTTTTCAAATCTGACATCAGCGTCACAACGGACTTGCCAACGATTCAGATAAAACTGGAAATTGGTCTCAGTAAAGCTTGAATGACACGGCTGTAGGTTAGGATAAGTGGCGTTTGGGTAGGTGTATCCCTAACATGGCCTTAAATTCACTTATTTTACCATAAAAGGGACTCAGTTGAGGTTGATGATTACAAAGGCTTAACACCACATTAAAAAAACAAAAAGGTCTTTTTTTTTTTTTTCACAGAAGGGGCATCCCAGAAGAAAGCTGATTTTGACCTGTATGCAATGAATTAAATCACACTATTATTTCATAGGAATCTAGTGTTACGGTTTTCTAAACACCTATGAAACAATTAAGAGGTGAAATAGTCATGTATTTCTGCTGCTTAAACTAAATGGTAACTTCAGTCTCTTCCAATATTGGGTTTAGTCATGGCCTTCACTACTACATACCTTTATTAAATGGATAAAATTTGTCAGCTGATAGTCTGACAAATGAAAGGGGCGCCATTAGAGAGAGGGGGTTGAAGCTAGCTACTCCTTTTGAAAACTACAAGGCATCCATGGCTATAATAAAACCCCTCCAGCCTTAATTGAAAACGTATGGCGGAGATAAACGACGACCTAATCCGGCGAATACTTCGAAAGCGACAAATAATTAGTTGACGGTCAAGTGGTCAGCCACTTTACCCGGCCTAAGTTTTGACAGAAATTCAGTTCACATTTAAACTTCTACCGGCCAACTCACCTCCTCTGATATTCTTCCCGTCACGAAGAACTTCACATCCTTAAAAAGATCCTCAGAAACTGTTAAACTCTTAAAATATTCGGCTATATCCATAGTTCGGCCTTTTTGTTTACATCTCCGGGATACAGTGCTGCCCCCTTTACAGTGTTACCAATCTTACTAAACAAAAGCCGCTATATTAAGGATTACCAAGGATCGCATCTAAATCCTATTTCCCACCAAAAGTTCGGGTGGGTATATTTGATGTCCCAGGTTTATCTGGACGTGAACTTGATGGACTGCAGACTGAAGTAGCCTTCCTGCAGCCCACCATCCTTCTCTCGGGGGATAAGAAGGGAGATGAGAGAGATTTCCGCACACAACTGAACGAGTCGCCATTATCGGTATCACCACGTGAAGTTAATTTTGAAAGTAAATACAAATAGTTACTGCCCCAGGTTCATCTATAATGATAAACATTTTCATCATCTGAAATGTGAACCCTATGGACTGCTGCTCTCCTCAGTACACCATCCCCCTTCCAGGAAAACAGGAAGTAACCGAGGGGCGTTTGTATGCCCTGGAAGTTGAGTCACCTGGTAATATAGTATTAGTGTCACCACGTGGAGGTGTCCCTCTACATCCAATCCGATCAACACAACTAATGGGAACTTCTGCGCTGTATCTAGCTAATAAATCGCTAACTTGGCAGACCTGCTATATTCCCGCCATATTTTGCAACTTTAAACTTATGGGCGCGAAATCATGCACTCAAGTTCTTGCCGCCAAACCCTCCAGCCACTCGTTTCAGTGACCCTTAATATCTTTCGTGGTCTTATATCAAATTTTATACTCATATTTAATGCCCATATTTTTGTTTCCTTATCTGAAACACTTGTTTCTCAGCTATTTATACTGCATAGATCTCTAGTCATTATTCTGTACCTTTGGTTTAAGACCTTTAATAAATAAAATAATGTCGATTTTTTTATGGGTTGGCAATTTTATCTACCCACAGCATCCACATGAATAACGCGCGGTTCCCACGTCTTTATATCTGGCTCTAATACTGAGCTTTTACATTTTATATATTAAAGCGTTTTAATGTGACTTCTTGATATTCTAGGCTGGAAAGCTACTGCTGGAGTTCTGTATACTTAGACATTTTCTTATGCTTTAAGATGTAGAAATACTACTCAGAACGCAGCGTTTAGGCCTTTACCAAAAGCTTAATGACATTCTCGAGATTATAGTTCTGGCCATTTCGAAAGCTTTTAAACTTCGCAATTCTGATGTATTCTTAGCGAAGCTGCAGCTCATTTGGATATTATTGGGATCAAGGCTCGTATTCTCGACGCTTATGAAGGCTCCATCACCTCAGCGATTTATCTTCCGAAATGCCAACTGATATCCTCTTTTTGACTTCTTATATTACGTTGGGTGGTAACCATACAACCAAATTTTGGCGCCTGGTGGTTTAGTGGGTAATTATTGCGCTCCAGTCGGATTGAGCTGGTGAAAGTTTATATCCAAGGAGTGGGTGGGGTTGATTACTCATGTAATGCCGCTCAGGGATGAGTGAAGCTGGTCACTCTCATCTTAAATGTCAGGACCAACTGCCTAGCCCCAGGCTCCTACGCTCCTCATGGGGCAATGTAGGATTGGATGATGATGATGGATATCTTTTAATATCGACACAGATTCGATATCACAAAATAATATATCGGTAGTAAAGGAGCTGACGCAGAAATAAACCGGTAAGGAAGAGGTGTTAGTAAGCTTCCTAGGTGACCAGACAACAACTCAACCAATGACAACTGAACCAGACTGACAACCACGAATTAGTAAACACACAACATGTAGTTCAAATGTCCCCTGGCTTGAGTGCCACTGGTCTGGTTGTCCGAATACTATCAGTCCAGTGGTCATTGTACTGGTTGATTTGTCACTGGTTCTGCTGTCACTGGCTGAGCTGTCAACTGGTTCAACTGTCAACTAGTTCAACTGTCCACTGGTTGAATTGTCACTGGTTCAGTTGTCCGGGCAGCTTCCTAACAGCACGGGAATACCACCCTAAGACTTAGCCAAGAAATTCGAAGTTTGGTTTGTTTTCTAAGTGCCAGGTTAGGTCAGCTAGGTTAATCTGTTTGGTTAGGTTAGGTCAGGTCGTTAGATTAAAGAAAAAAGGAAAGAATGACCATCCTGAGAAAAAGTAAGTTTACCACATGGTGCAAAAAAGCTATACAGAACAGAAATTTGCTCCCCGGACTCAAGGGGTGTAAGTTTTATCAATACCTGTTACTCCAGTTCCCACCTGTACCACGAATTAATGGTCCCAATAGTACACTTAGCGGCTTTCTGGCGAGGTTCCTTTGGATTTGGAAGCCAATTGGAAATTCAGCAGAGATGATTAGCAATATTTGTAAGTTTATCAATACCTCAGTGATGGCAGAGAGATTATAAAATCTTTACCTGGCCTAAAATTGCCATCTCTCCGTCTTGAATGCTGAGTTGTAACACTGGATTAACAATAGATGGTGTTAGTCACGAAAGTGCCATGGAAAGAATGTCGTCAAAGCAATGTCTTTTCTGCCACTGAGTAACGTGAAATAGGCTACAAAAGGACGAAAATCTAGGCCAAGTTAAGGTGAAAAAACTACAGCAACTTTCTAGCGCATTTCGTACACTTTGCTACTTTCTAGCGTATCTGATTTGGCAACCCTGAACCCTCCTACAAGTCTGAATTCAGCAGATGAGTG
This sequence comes from Coenobita brevimanus, assembly GCF_032717465.1. Classification (NCBI taxonomy): domain Eukaryota; kingdom Metazoa; phylum Arthropoda; class Malacostraca; order Decapoda; family Coenobitidae; genus Coenobita; species Coenobita brevimanus. The sequence goes on along the minus strand of NC_136983.1, from coordinate 833,227 downwards.
GCAGGTTGAGTGGGGGAAGGTGCAGTGCCATCATGCTCCCCAAAAGAACGTGCGTGGCCCTCTTCTACACTCTTGCGGCCTTACACTGCAGCAATGGCCAGGCTACGAATGAAAAGAGAAGCAGGGCCGTGTGGTACAGAGCGAGGGTGAGTAGATCATATATTACTTTCCTCAACGTGTCACAATATGCTGTGCTGGGAGAGAGTACAGAACGATAGTGAGTGGGACGATGTGCAATTTTAGTCAACGTTTCACAATGAGAGAGAGAATGTGTAGGTGTACGAATGGATATCCTTATTTCAGAGAGTATGGGATTATAAATTATCACCATATTTGAATCCAAGATGTAGGCTACTATTCAAGCGAAAGCATGGATGGATTTTCTCCCCTTTTATTTTCATCCTTGTTTTGGAACAACGTGGCTCACTGGGAGAATATCATGCTGCAGCTGGACATTTCCATAACACTGCTTCGTGACTAGCATATTATAATCTGTCAGTTCGATGGACAGATGGCAGTTTTAGGCCAAGGCAAAGTGAATGGAGTGTAAGCGTGTTTAATTATAGGCCTAAATAGCATTCAATATGGATAACTAATTGCGTAGTGTTATCGAAACAGGACATTGTGTTGTTATTCCAGCAACACAGGACCTGAAGGACGTAACTACGATGGTATTCAGGACGCATCTCCAGTATTTCTTCACCGTAAACATCACCTTGGTTACTATCCGAAATACTGTTTGTTAGGTCTTTCACTTCATATTAGTTTTAGTTCTACTGATCTGCCTCTGGTGTCCGCATGAAACAAAATTACTTAAAAAACGTGAATATATAACCTGTCCGAGAAAAGTTATGCATACGTTCGTTCTGTGCGGGGTTGCCAGACGCACGATGCCATATTTATTTATTTATTTGCCTTTTTCCGGCAATTTGTGACAAATACTCGCAGTTTGTATAAAGATGGAATTTGGTTAATAACTAATTCGAACAAATTATATGATTGGAAAGTTAAGCACACCCGGGCCATATTGGAGTATTATGGGGGAAATTACCCTCGGGGAATTACCTAAATCGTTTTCATTTGTAATTACCAGATGGTTTTATTCAGCTTAGGACAGATTTGTGGAACCTGACAGTAGTAGCTGTATGCAAAATACACAAATATTAAGATATCAGTGAAAATTTTAAAGGTAATTAAGGAAATAATTCGGAAAAGGACAGGTGCTACGAATCCTATGCACATCTGTATCTCCTTTAATTGATGGGGGGGGACAAGATTATAAGCGCATAGGTGCAAGCTGAGTTATAAATTGCAGACTAAATCACTAACAAAGAGGTGTTAGGCACTGGCTGGGAGGTGGTGTGGATGTTTCGTGACTATGGGTGCTGCAAAGTGGCAGACCTTCACACTCCACCTGTGTCCGGTACTACCCCCCCCTCTCTCTCTCTCTCTCTCTCTCTCTCTCTCTCTCTCACACAATGCATATACCTCAAACATTTATCTCACACACACAATACTTATACCTCATTCATTCTCTCTCTCTCTCTCTCTCTCACAATGCATATACCTCAAACATTTCTCTCACACACAATGCTTACACCTCATTCTCTCTCTCTCTCTCTCTCTCTCTCTCTCTCTCTCTCTCTCTCTCTCTCACACACACACACACACACACACACACACACACACACAATGTTTATACGGTACCTGTACAGTACTCTATATACTTTGCCTCACATTTCTCTCTCTCTCTCTCTCTCTCTCTCTCTCTCTCTCTCTCTCTCTCTCTCTCTCTCTCTCTCAAATACCCATGCACTCCTACCCTCTCTTGACACCACAGCGGCAGGCCCCTAATCTTATCAACACGTGTACAGAGAATATTAGTTTCCCGATAAAACGCTTTGTATGTTGGACTATGGGAGCCGCCCTGCCAGCATCATCATCACCATCATCATTACCACCATCATCGTTACTTTCATCACCATCATCATCATTACCACCATCATCGTTACTTTCATTACCATCATCATCATTATTTTCACTAACTTGTTTCTCCTTCATCACCATCATCATCATTACCACCATCATCGTTACTTTCATCACCATCATCATCATTACCACCATCATCGTTACTTTCATCACCATCATCATCATTACCACCATCATCGTTACTTTCATTACCATCATCATCATTACCACCATCATCGTTACTTTCATCACCATCATCGTTACTTTCATCACCATCGTCATCATTACCACCATCATCGTTACTTTCATCACCATCATCATCATCATCATCATCATCATCACCACAACCACCACCATCATCATCATCATTATTTTCACTAACTTGTTTCTCCTTCATCATCATCATCATCATTATCACCACCACCACCATCATAATCACCACCACCACCACTACCACCATCATCGTTATCATTTTCACTAACCTGTTCCTCCATCATCACCATCACCACCACCACCACCACCACCATCACCATCACTACCATCATCATTATTATTTTCACCTGTTTCTTCCTCGATCACCACCATCATTTTCACCACCTTGTTCATCATTATCACCGCCATTATCACCACCATCAGCAGCAGCACTATCACAACTATCATCAGTCATCACTATCATCATCATCATTACTAGTTTCTTCATCGTCATCATCATCATCATCAAAGGTTAAAGAATGAAAGCTTTGGAAAATATGATTAATAAGATTATATGAATAGCACAGGTGTAAATTAGACAGGTGTGTGTTATTAGGTGTTGAGAGAGAGAGAGAGATTCCAGTGAAATAATTACTGATAATGGGTTTGACACACACATGCGAGAGAGAGAGAGAGCGAGAGAGAGAGAGAGAATATTCCGGCGAAATAATTACTTTGATAATTGGATGTGGCTGCACACACACACACACACACACACACACACACACACACACACACACACACACACACACACACAGAATAACTTTCCCAGAAATTTGCTTCAAGCGTAAAACGTACACACAAACACAAGCAGGTACACTTGGACAACCTTACCTCTCTCTCTCTCTCTCTCTCTCTCTCTCTCTCTCTCTCTCTCTCATACCAAACACCTGATAACATTCCCACACGCTTGTCACACACACACACACACACACACACACACACACACAAATGCTTATACCTCTCTCTCTCTCTCTCTTTTTCTTTCTCTCTCCCCACAGTATTTTCCGTGGAAGAGAGACGTCTTCGTGACTAGCAACGTAATCTAGTGTTAATGTATCATCACAGCTCAGTATTCAAGATGGAGAGATTGCAACTTTAGGCTGACTGTGTTATTTTAAGGCTTGGGGATTCTCCGATATACTGGTCTTGTCTTTCCTTCAATATAATACCCGGTAATAATCTATCTATTTATCTATCTATTGCCAGACGCCTCAATCCCGTTTGGGGTGGCCACAAACAAATCGCCTCCAAGTCGCCCTGTCCCCCGCCATTTCACTGCCCTGCTCCCAACTCACACCCCCCTCTCTCATATACCTCTCCACCCCATCCCTCCATCTCATCCTCAGCCTCCCCCTCCCTCTTCCCCCCTCCACCTCACTCACATACACTCTCTTCGTCAGTCTTTCACCCTCCATCCTCTCCACATGGCCAAACCACCTCAGTGTGTTCCTCATAACGCTTCCTATCACATAATAATAATAATAATAATAATAATAGCTCAATACTCGTTAATAATAATCCATCCATCCATCATCCAATCCTAACTTGTCCCATGAGGAGCGTAGGAGCCCGGGGCTAGGCAAGTTGGTCCTGACATTTAAGATGAGAGTGACCAGCCTCACTCATCCCTGAGTGGCATAACGTGAGCAATGAACCCCAACCATCCCTTGGATATAAACCTTCACCGGCTCAAAATAATAATAGTACAATACTCATTAATAATAATATAGTACAATAAAAATACAGTACTCATTAATGGTATTACAACAACAATAATGATAATAATGGGTGGGTCGTAAATATATATATAAAAAAAAAAGGCGGGTACGGTACGGCCGCAGCCTGCGAGGGAAAAAAATGTTATTCTCCAGGCAGCAAGAAGTACTAGAGTTGTACACACCATGTGACGGGAGAAAATTTAAAAAACGTTGTGAATACGGCATGACCATCCAAGCGTTGCCATGGTTACGCCTCAAGACGTGGCTTGAACGATACACAGTATTTACCGCTTATGTTCCTAACACACACACACACACACACACACACACACACACACACACACACACACACACACACATTCTTAGATAATTATGCTTGGCATCAAACACCTGATAAGTGATCACACACACACACACACACACACACACACACACACACACACTTAGATAATCAGGCTTGACATATCAAACATCTGATGTGATAACACACACACACACACACACACACACACACACACACACACACACACACACACACACATTCTTAGATAATTATGCTTGGCATCAAACACCTGATAAGTGATAACACACACACACACACACACACACACACACACACACACACACACACACACACACACACACACACATTCTTAGATAATTATGCTTGGCATCAAACACCTGATAAGTGATAACACACCCACCCACCCACACACACACACACACACACACACACACACACACACACACACACACACACACACACACACACACACACACACACACATTCTTAGATAATTAGGCTTGACATATCAAACACCTGATAAGTGATAACACACACACACACACACACACACACACACACACACACACACACACACACATTCTTAGATAATTATGCTTGGCATCAAACACCTGATAAGTGATCACACACACACACACACACACACACACACACACACACACACACACACACACACATTCTTAGATAATTATGCTTGGCATCAAACACCTGATAAGTGATCACACACACACACACACACACACACACACACACACACACACACACACACACATAATTGTTTGTCATATCAAACATAATTGATACACACACACACACACACACACACACACACACACACACATTCTTACATAATTGTTTGTCATATCAAACACAATTGATACACACACACACACACACACACACACACACACACACACACACACACACACACACACACACATTCTTACATAATTGTTTGTCATATCAAACACAACTGATACACACACACACACACACACACACACACACACACACACACACACACACATTCTTACATAATTGTTTGTCATATCAAACACATAATTGATACACACACACACACACACACACACACACACACACACACACACACACACACGAAAGTCCTTACATACGCATCTCTCATATCAAACACCTAATCACACACACACATATGCACAAGTGTTTTAGTATTGCTGTGTACGTAATTTTCTCAATGTACACACGTACTATTTGCACACACATTAATTCCCTTCACTACCAGGACGTATGCTCGCTCTCTTTCTCTCTATGTATGTATGTATGTATGTGGGTATCTATTCATGTGTTCATCCTCTCTCTCTCTCTCTCTCTCTCTCTCTCTCTCTCTCTCTCTCTCTCTCTCTCTCTCTCTCTCTCTCTCTCTCTCTCTCTCTTCCGCATGCCTAATCTCACAAAACTTGTTTTTCGCTCAGTCTTGTTCAAAAGGGCACATCCCCTTAACCGTTAATGAGAGAGAGAGAGAGAGAGAGAGAGAGAAAGGGAATTAATGCGTGTGCACAAAGAGTATGTGTAAACTGAGATAGTTACGTACACAGCAGTATCAAAACACCTGTGCAAATGTGTGCGTCAGGTGCGTGGGAATGTTATAAGGTGCTACACACACACACACACACACACACACACACACACACACACACACAAACACACAGATTAAGAATTTAAAAAAAATCATCTAACGGAACCGAACCATTGACAGTTTGAATAAAAAAAATCATGGTTGCTTGCAATCTGATGAGGTAGAAATGAGTCTCCTTGGTTACTAGTCAAATATCCTTTACGATCTCACTACTGAACTGAGAGAAAGTAGGCATCGTTGACAGGTGCGAATGAACATGATAGACTGAAAATAGCGCTAAAATATGCTGCTTGTCACGAAGAAGTGCTTTGGAAAGGACGTAGAGCTGTAGCAGGATTATCAGCCACTGAGTTGCAACAATAGATTAATAGAATATGATGCTAGTCACAAAGAAGTGCGATGGAAATGACGTAGAGCTGTAGCAGGATTATCAGCCACTGAGTGGCAACAACAGATTAATCGAATATGATGCTAGTCACAAAGAAGTGCGATGGAAAGGCCGAAAACAGTCTTCCATTGAACTAACAAACAGAATATGACGCTAGTCACGAAGAAGTGCTACTGAGAGGATGTATAGGCATTGCATTACTATCTTTTTCCTGCCACCGAGCTGTAACAAATTATCAACTATGTGCTAGTCACGAAGAAGTGCTGTTGAAATATGCGTAGTTGTGGCACTCAATAGCATTTGTAGTTTTACATATTTGAATTTAACGATTCTAAGATGGAGAGTGAGGCCTTCACGTGGTGGCACTGATATAACAGGGCGGCTCCACTGCCCGGCTTTGCAAACCTCCCCAAACGTCCCTCCCATCCCCGGAAAGGAGGATGGTGGACCGCAGGAGGGAGGCAACTTCAGCCTACAGTCCACCGGGTTCACGTTCCAAGAAGCCTGGCTCAACAATAATAAAAATAATGATAAACTCTTTACGGCCAACATAACTCCTCGTTTATCATTGCTTTATTTAGTTATAAGTGTGTGTGTGTGTGTGTGTGTGTGTGTGTGTGTGTGTGTGTGTAAGTTCCTATTTAATGTGAGCAAGGAACCTTCCCCCCCCCCCTACTCTAAGGATAAATAGGAAACTGAAAGATATTTGTATGAGTAGTGAAACAGCCCCTCTATATTAGTGCCACCACATGTAGGCATCCCTCTCGAGCACTAAACATCGTAGTAAAGGGGTAAAACTGTTCTGGAAAGTCGTTAAACCATTCAGATTTAAATTGGGTAGGAAAGTCGTTACATCATTCAAATTCAAGCTGGAAGGCAACGGCTGGTCCTAATATTCAAACTTGACCAAACTCAGACGTGGTACACCAACTGCCATCACTAATTTCAAGCTCCCTTCACCCACACCTGTTACGTGGCGAGAGAGAGAGAGAGAGAGAGGGGGGGGGCAAACATACAAAAATATATACGCGGTTAATAATAATAATAATAATAATAATAATAACCGTAGTAGCTGAGGAGAAAAAATATACTTATCTAACCGCTCTAATTATTTTTCTGCGTACATGGCACGTATTGTCTGTTGAATATCTTCCTTATCGAATTTTCCTAAGTGATTTAGTTTGTATATTACATCTTACTCTTCCCACCTGTCACATAAATCTTGTCAATATCACCATACACTGCACAGATAACATACAAAAAGATTAACCAGCCATATCCAAAAATAAATCGCTAAGAAAGAGATGTTAGGGAGCCGGGAAAATTAAATTCATCACTAATACTTGTATTACATTCTTCCTCTCACACTTTCCTTCGTTCATTCGTTGTCTCTTATCTCCGAGTGCACGCTTTGACCTAGTCCCAGGTCTTTTCCGGTCTGCCTTTCGCAACCCTACCCCCAGCATTCACACTTCTCACCTTCCACACCCAACTGTCCTCCCTTGTCCTCCCCACGTGCCTAAACCATCTCAGTCTACCCCTCCTCATCACAACACCAATTCATTCCAGTCTCATCCTTCCTCTCAAGTCTTCTATCGTAAACCCAGCCCCACAGGGCCCCTCATGCAAGGACGCACTGCACATCCACCTAATCATTGTCATTTCTGTACGTTTGAGTCTGCGAATACCCTCTTCCTTTACTGCCCAGGTCTCACTACAGTACAGCATTACACGCCTAACACATGCTGCATACAAAGAACCTTTAGCATGGGGGGAGAGCCCTCTCAATGTTAGGAGAGGCAACAGCTCCCTGAACTTCTCCAACCACTCCTCATTTTAGCCACAAAGCTGCTCCAGCCCCACCTCCAGCACATAACATGTCTCCTAAATAACAAAACTCTCCCACACACTCAAGAGACTCGCCAGCAAGTTCAATCCTTTCACGCCTGACAATCTCCACCTGCTCTCCCTCCAACACACCACACACATGATATTAGCATTGTCTCTCAGTCTGCCTATAATACTACTACATCTCTTGGCCATGTGGAGAGGATGGAGGGTGAAAGACTGACGAAGAGAGTGTATGTGAGTGAGGTGGAGGGGGGAAGAGGGAGGGGGAGGCCGAGGATGAGATGGAGGGATGGGGTGGAGAGCTATATGAGAGAGGGGGGTGTGAGTTGGGAGCAGGGCAGTGAAATGGCGGGGGACAGGGTGACTTGGAGGCGATTTGTTTGTGGCCACCCCAAACGGGATTGAGGTGTCTGGCAATAGATAGATAGATAGATAGATAGATCTCTTATGCACCCACTTATCACAAACACTGCACAAGATGGAGTTACTTCCCACACTAATTTATTTATTTATTTTCAGGACTACCACAATGGGGTAGGCCTGAGCGATGCCGAGCTTCAAGAACTGAGTGCACTGGCGGGTGACCTGGATCAGTTTAAAACCCTACTTCGACCCATCATGGTGCCACGTATTGTTGGAACGCAAGGCCACGCTGATGTCAGGAGGGTTAGTTCTACATTATACAGCTTAAATTCATTAGCACTGTCATCATGCAGTTAAAAATGTTACGAGAAGTACTTTGAGACGGTCTGCCTATGTGGAGAGCAAGGATAAAGAGAGACTGACTTGAAGAGTGTACGTAAGTGAGAAATGCTTTGAGATGGTCTGCCTATGTGAAGAGCAAGGAGACTGAGAGACTGACTTGAAGAGTGTACGTAAGTGAGAAATGCTTTGAGATGGTCTGCCTATGTGAAGAGCAAGGAGACTGAGAGACTGACTTGAAGAGTGTACGTATGATTGAATGGGAGAGGATGAGGGATATCAAGGATGAGATAAAGGAATGAAGAGATATATGTAAGAGGAGGTGTGAGTTGAAGGAAGGACAGCTATATGGCAGAGGGCAGGATGACGTGGAGTGAATTTGTTTGTGGCCACCCCTACAGGATTATGATGTCTGGCAATAGATAGGTAAGTAGATAGATAAACATAACTTTTCATTATAAGTTGCCATCATCATCATCATCATCATCATGCTCATCATCAGAACAATGAGTACTGTATAATTGTAAATCCATGCTTCCTCCTCCTCATCATCATCATCACCATTGTCAGCATCAAAAAAAAAAAATAACCATCATCATCATCATTATAATCGTGAACCTTTGCATCATCAACGAATCATCTTTCAAATCATTGTAAACCTTTGCTTCATCATCATCATCATCATCATCATAAGTCTCTTCTTCACCACAACCATCATCATCAACACCACCACCAAGTAACCTTCCATCTCACCTACAGCACCTGGTGGACACGATGCAAAACCTGAAGTGGGACGTCCAGGAGGATGCCTTTGACGACCACACCCCCAGCGGCCGCAAGACTTTCACCAACGTCATCGCCACCCTCAACCCCTCGGCCCCACGCCAGCTGGTCCTGGCCTGCCACTACGACTCCAAGATAGATGATCGGGGGGACTTCATAGGGGCCACCGACTCTGCTGTTCCCTGCGCCATGCTGCTGCACCTTGCCACGCAGCTCCACACCAGCCTGGAGACACAGAAAAAGGAGGTTAGCTGGATATAGAGTCTGACTAGGAGTGTGTGAGTGAGGTGACATGGAAAGAAGGGCTATGCTGTGAGTGAGGTTGAATGAATAGGACAAAGGGGAAACTAAGGGTAGGGGGATGCTGCTAGATTTTGCCATGCAGCTCCACACCAGCCTGGAGACACAGAAAAAGGAGGTTAGCTGGATATTGCCTGACTAGGAGTGTGTGTGTGAGGTGACATGGAAAGAAGGGCTATACTATATGTGAGAGAGGTGGAACAAATAAGGATAGGGAGAGGTACATAAATGCTGCTAGATTTTGCCTCGCAGCTCTACACCAGCCTGGAAAAAAAGAAAAGAAAAAGAGGTTAGTATGATAGAGACTGACTAGGAGAGTATGTGAGGGAGATGGGAAGTATGCAAGCGAGATGGATGGGAGAGGGGAAGGGAAAAGTATATAAATGCTGTTACATCTCGCCACGCACCTCCACACCAGCTTGGGAGAGGAAGAAGGGTTGGTAAGACAGAGAAAGACTGAGTAAGAGAGTATGTGTGTGAGTTGGAGGGAATAGGGGGTGGGAGGTACATAAATGCTGCTACATCTCACCACACACCTTCAGACCAGCTTGAAATTGCAGAAAAAAGAAGTTAGTGGGATATATTTTGAGAGACTGACTAGAAGAGCATATCTGAATTAGGTGGATGGAAGAGGAGAGGGGGAGGCCAAGGACAAGGTGGAGAGGTATATGAATGTCACTCCATACTGCCACTAACCTCAAAGCAGTCTGGGGGAGAGAGAGAGAGAGATTAGCAGGATACAGAGACTGACTAGGAGAGTGAGTGAGGTGGACTGGAGAGGGGGAGACTAAAGATAAAGTGGAGAGGTATATAAATATTGCTTTAAAATGCCACTGAACCTCAAAGCAGTCTGGAAACACAAAGAGGTTAGTAGGACAGTTCTTGGGTCTGATTCCAACATTTGAATAATTTATGGCGCAGTACACTCAACATGCACTCATTTAGCCCTTTCAGTACAGTTGTTGATGATTTAATTCAACATAGGAGACTTTCAGCCTTGTGAGGTGGATTGTGGTGTGGTAGGCCAAGAACGTGGATAGATACGTCAGGTAACAAAGCTCCCATGCACCTCTTCCTTCTATCTATCTATCTATAGCCCAACGCCCTAATCCCACAAAGGGTGACCACAGACAAAACGCCTCTTCCTTACCAGTTTATTTCTCTATCTGCTGTTAATATATTCTTGTGGGTTAATCATGCAATGTATTTTGATATTAAAAAGATATAACAAGCAAAAGAAGGGGATATTAATGGGTAGTTAAGAATAATAAGCACGAAGGACAGCATCTGATCATTTTTTGTTATAAATTAAGATAAAGCATGAATGGAACCTTTATAAATGATACAGTAAATGATAAGTGGGAAACGGTGCTGGGGAGTGTTCTTACCCAACAAAAACATTGGCTTGAGTGTCAATTCTGTTCTTAGTGTGTGAAGGGAAGGAAGCTCAGGAAGTGGCTACAAAGGAGAGTGAATATACAAGCCTGCAACAGAAACAATCGCATGGAGTTCTGGCGGCGACTGAGAGCTCGGAAGGAAATCAAGATCATATATTGTAGATCAAGACGCAATCGCAGATGCCGAACATGCCACACTGCAGCACACCTTGATAACACGCTGCCCTTAATGAATTTTTCCGAAGTAACTCTGACGCGGAAACCATTGAGGTGTCTGGGAAAAGCCACGTGTTGTCGGATGCACAGAGGCCAGTTCAAGTTTGTGTATGTTCCAAAAGTTGTGAGTAGATGAAGAAGCGGAGTGATTTTATTAACAACTGTGTGGATTGGTTTATTTTTATTTATTTACTCTTCATCTATAGCCAGACGCCTTAATCTCATAAGGGGTGGCCACAAACAAATCACCTCAATGTCACCCTGTCCTCTTGCATTTCACTGCCCTTCCCCCAGTCTGCACCCTGTCTCATATACCTCTCCACACCATCCCTCTATTTATTTATTTTATTTCTTCTAGTGTCTCACCAACTTATTGCTCAAATTTAATCATTTTCCTGCAGTTGCAAAGACATGAAAATAATGGCATGATTGTCTCTGTCTTAACACATGTGTGGTTAATTTGTTTTACTGATGCACTCCTGGGCTTGTATGCTTGTCAGTTAAGGAAGCTACCCAACACCTCTTCCTTAGTGATTTATTTTTGGATATGGGTGGTTAATATCCTTCTGTATGTTATTTACGCAGAGTACGGCGATATTAGAAGGATTTATGTAACACAGAAGAGGACAATAATGTAATCAGGAAAATAAATTGTTTAGGAAAAGATGCTAGGGAGCTTCCTCAGTTGACAAGTTACTCATTTTGTTGTGACCCCAGTGGACTGCTGGCTGAAGTTGCCCAAGGAATTTAAAAGATTTCCCAGTGCTTGTATTTTTCTTTAATTGGAAGGAACAACCTTTTGGGTCTCTGGCAATTGGTTCCTTCTTCCTTGCATTAAGAGATGAGAAAGAGAGTCTATCTATTCTATCTATTGCCAGACGCCATAATCCCGTAAAGGGTGGTCATTTGACTTTGAGTTACTGGTTTTACAGGGAGGGGCACTAACCCTCCACCAACCCATTTGTTGACACGTAGAGAGCACGTATGGGTTGGTTATATGGTTACCACCCAGTGTTGTAAATGGTTTCTTGGCTTACAGGAAACCATTTGGCTTGTCACTCAATGAGAGAGAGAGAGAGAGATGGAAAAAAGTGAGTGATTTTCGTAGTCAATGTGTATGTGATTTGGTCTGGTCTTTGCATTACTCGTGTTACCATAATCCTTTTTTTAATTTTTTCTTTCTTTTTCATTTTCTTCTTACCTACGGCTCACATTTATCTAAAGGACATTCTACCTGGTGTAGAAGGGAGAGGGATAATCAGGTGTGAGTAAACAGGACAGGTGGAAGTGAATTTTGTCTTGTTATACTGTCTTTATTGCTTTTATGAGGGTGATGGTGACTAGTGGAGACATGATGATGATGATGATGATGATGACAGTGGTAGTGGTGGTAGTGATGAGTGATAATGGTGGTGGTGGTGATGAGTGATACTGGTAATGGTGTTGGTGATGATTATGCTGATAACATCGGTAGTGGTGGTGGTGGTGGTGAAGTGATAATGGTGGTGGTGGTGGTGATGATTATGTTGATAACATCGGTAGTGGTGGTGGTGAAGTGATGGTGGTGGTGGTGATGATTATGTTGATGTTGATAGTGATTTTGATGGTGACTGTGACGATGATAACACCACACACACGTTACCCCTCCAATCCTCCCCACAAAATTCCATCAATTACGGGTGTTAAAGTACTACTGCATTTACAGGAAGTATTACTACTATATTTACTACTACATTTACAGGAAGTACTACTACTATATTTACTACTACTACTACTACTACTACATTTACAGGAAGTACTACTACTACATTTACAGGATGTACTACTACTATATTTAATACTACTACTACATTTACAGGAAGTACTACTACTATATTTACCACTACTACTACTACCATACAAACTTCAGACTCGTTAACTGTCCAATCCTGCCACAGAATGCCGACCTGACCCTCCAATTCATCTTCTTTGACGGAGAGGAGGCCTTCGTGCGGTGGACCAAATCGGACTCCCTCTATGGCTCTCGCAACATGGCCGCCAAGCTACACAACCAGCTCTACCCGCCAGGAAACAGCGACAAGACCAACCACCTCCAGCGTATGGTAAGCGGAGGGTGGTTGGGGATGGGGTCTGCTGTCTGAGAGGACCTGAGTTCAAATCCCATGCTCCTGTTGCTCTTTGAAGTTGAAAGTTTTGTGGGTGCTGAGTGACTCTTTGGTTTTTAAAAGGGAATGTGTGTGTGTGTTGGTGTGTGTGTTGTGCGTGCGTGCGTGCTTCCTAACTCCTACCAATTCTTTCAGGACTTCCTAACTCCTACCAATTCTTTCAGGACCTCTTGGTACTACTGGACCTAATAGGAACGGAAGACGTGACCTTCTACAACTACTTCAAAGACACGGAACGTTGGTATGCAAGGATGGTGTCTTACGAGATGCGTTTGGATGCTCTGAACCTACTGAACCCCCGCAAACCCATGTTCAAGACCCAGAGTATGCTTTCCTCTGGCATACAGGATGACCATATACCATTCCTGAGGAGAGGTGGGTGATGGTGGTGGTGGTGATTATGATGATGATGAAGGTGGTGGTTGTGGTGATAAATGGTGGTGGTGGTGGTGATTATGATAATGATGATGAAGATGGTGGTGGTGGTGGTGGTGATGATAATGGTGGTGGTGGTTAACTAGCATCACTAGACTCGGGTGTGCATCCATCCTTTGTGGGTAGGTAGGTAAAATGAATAGCCAGGGTAACACTAGGGAAGGTAACTGTGGTAACCTGGATGATGCAATGGCCTTGTATCTCATAATATTGAGTGAATAACCCACCACAGGCTCAAAGGCCTGAGTTAGAGACAAACACCATGATTAAGCACCTCATAGCATCTGCATACACCTCTTTCACCTATAACCAAACAATACAACCAGGCGGCATAAGAACTGTCCAGCCCTCAAACCCTGACAGTTAAGGTAAAGGAAAAGATGTGTGGAGATTGCATGAGGTGCTTGGCTATGGTGCTCACCTTCATTACTGAGGTATTTTATCCAAGTTACCTTAGTTACCTTCCCTTGGTGCTGCCTGAGGTGCTCATCCTGCCTGCCAGCCCATAAAGGTGGAAGGCCATTTGAGGTGAACGGTACCAGTTACCCACACCAGACAGCACTAACCACCTGGCTGATGTCACACTGGGTCTTTAAGGTCAATGAACTGAAGCTATAATTCTCTAACCTGCAGGTGTCCCAGTGCTACATATAATCTGTCAACTGCATGCTGCCATCAGCCTGTGTATACCTATCCATCTATCTATTTCCATCCATCCACCTGTCTAACTGAACGCTGTTGCAGGTGTGCCGGTGCTACACTTAATCCCCGTCCCCTTCCCGTCCGTGTGGCACACCCTGAGGGACGACGCCAGGGCCCTGCACTACCCCACCATCGACAATTTCAACCGCATTCTCTTCGCCTTCACCGCTGACTACCTCCACCTCCTCCTATAGGGACACGCCCTCCAGAATCCACCTCCCAGCACAGTCCACGATGAGATTTGATGAGATGACACAGCAGGAGTATAGCCAGGCATTTAGGAACCAGTATTAATCGTGTACAGTCGTGGATATAAATAATGACCCACACCATAACGATGATAAACAAAACAGCGAGCCAAAATTTTCAAGGTAACAAAACAATGGGCAAAAATTTTCAAAGTAACAGAATGAGCAAAATTTTCAAAAGTAACAAAATAGTCAGCGTGAATTATCAAAACCCAACAATGTAATCTTCCCTAAACTTTTTCAGAAGATCATGTTGCCTTTTCAGAATTCTTCGGCTAAAAGGTGCGGCGTCATTAATGTCCGCAACTGTACATCATTCTTTCCCATTCTGTAGCCTAATTTTACCTGTGTTCACTGATCGCCCTTTTTTTAATTAGATCAAAAAGACAAAGTAAATTATATAGATTAATCCTCCCATTTTGCAGCTGAATATTTACCTGTTTGTTAATGACCTTTTTTTTTAATTAGAGCAAAACACAGGTGAGTTATAAAGGTGAATTGCCCTGCTATGCCTCTATGCTTTATTGCCGTGTCATCTTTGTTTGCTAAGCTTTACTAGACTTGTTATAGTTTTGTTTGATTACCGTTAACATTTTATTAGTTTATATTTTTTTGCTTTACTGGTTATAAATGTATCTTGATATCTCATTTCTTTATTTATCTTTACTGTTGATTTTTTCATCTTTCTTTACTATTCATTTCTTTATTTTGCTGTACCAATTTCTTTATTTTTTCTTTATCCTGTATCATTTAAAATTAGCTTTACTAATTTTTTTATTATACTTTCTCACATATTAATATTTCTATATAATTTATCATTATTATTCTGCTTTACCATTTATCATTATTATTTTGCTGTTAATCTGTTTTTCCTTTTGTTTATTTTCTTTTGGTTTTATTATTGACTGGCTTTATTTTCCTTTAATCATTTATTCATTTAAGTTACTGCAGTTTACCTTGCTTGTTACTGATATTAGATTAACGGCCTTGCTTCTGCATTTACTAACAAAATAACTGAGTTTTTATTTTGGCATCGATAAATAGGTAATAACTGGCAGACCACAATTATTGGCATTTAAATATTTACAGTATTTTTGATATTCTTGGTTTCTGTTATTACTATTATTATTATTATTTTCTTTTTATTACATTTTATTATTATTATTTGTTACTGTTAATACTATTACTTTATTATTATTATTATTATTATTATTATTATTTGTTACTGTTAATACTATTACTTTTATTATTATTATTATTATTATGGGTATTATTTTTTGTCACATTACTATTATTTTCTATTATTATTATCTACCTATAATTATTATTTAGGCCATTATTATTAAATGTATTATTTGTCACTTCATATTTTTTATTTATTTTTTATTATTATTATTATTATTATATTATGTTTTGTTTGTCAGTTATTATTATTATTATTATTATTATTATTATTATTATTATTACTAGTAAAGTTTTGTGCTGGAGTTGTTTTCTGGAGACAAAAATATGGGTAGGATAAAGGGATATTTTCTTAGTGGCTTTTGTATATTTCTCAACACCTTTCCTTCAGTGATTTATCCTACATGTCACTTCAGTGCCCTCTTGTATGTTATTGATGCAAATTATATTGATATTAAAATGGTATAGATAGCATATAGGGATAATTTTGCAGGTATAATTTCCTAACGTCTCTTGCTTAGTGACTTAATCTGCGCTGGATGATGATGACTGACGAGTGTGATGGTGTTGGTGATGACTGACTGATGAGTGTGATGGTGATGGTGATGACTGTGATGATGATGATGACTGTTATGGTGATGATAATTGTAATAGTATTTATAGTGGTGGTGGTGGTGAGTGATGATGACATGATGATGATGATGGTTGTGATTGTATGATGATGATGGTATGGTGATAATGGTAGTGATGATGACTGCAATGATGATGATCCAGACTTCATCAATATTAAAACCAAGTTAATATGCTGGTATTTTTGTCAGTTAAGCGCCCTAACATCTTTTCCTAAGTGATTTATTTTGTTTATTACACCTTACTGTCCTCTCCAGTACATAAATCCTTCTAATATCACCATACTCTGCCTTAATGAAGTACAAAAGGATATTAACCAGCCATGTCCAAAAATAAATCACTAAGGAGGAGGTGTTAGGGAGCTTCCTTAACCAAAAAACAGGAGTCTAATATGAGGATTACCACTGGGAGAAGCATGGCAGCATTTAATAGGAAAAGTAGCACACAGGATGATGTTAAGGGATAAAGTGCAAAATAAACCACTAAGGAAAAGGTGCTAGGATATTTTTGTAATCCTTCGAAACACTGTACTATAAATACAAAACACTTAGGCTCGTCGGTAAAGGAAGCTCCCTAACACCTCTTCCTTAGTGATTTATTTTTGGATATGGGTGGTTAATATCCTTTTTGTACATTATTTGTGCTGAGTCTTTGTATATCAAGGAATCTCCCTAACACCTTTTCCTTAGTGATTTAGTTCTGCATATAGTTGGTTAATATCCTTTTGTACGTTATTTATTCAGAGTATGGCGATATTAGGATTTGTAACTCTCCCTAACACCTCTTCCTTAGTGATTTAGCTTTGGATATGGGTGGCTAATATTCTTTTCGTATGTTATTCATGCAGAGTATGGTGATATTACAAAGATTTATATATCAAGGAATCTCCCTAACACCTCTTACTTAGTGATTTATTTTTGGTTATGGCTGGTTAATATCCTTTTTGTACGTTAATTATGCAGAGTATGGCAATATTAAAAAGATTTATATGTTAAGGAATCTCCCTAACACCTCTTCCTTAGTGATTTATTTTAGGATATGGTTGGTTAATATCCTTCTGAACGCTATTTATGCAGGGTGTAGTGATACTAGAAAGATTTATATGTCAAAGAAGCTGCCAGAATGTACTTAAGATGGTGATAATTATAGTACATCCAGTGCACCCCATACCATTACATAGTGTACTTAAGTGACTAATTGATATGTACTTAATAAACATTCCAGGCTTGTTAATTAAGCACAAATGTACAAAAATGTGAACTGCTGCTTACTAAATATATTTCTCACTGCTAACTGCCCTATAACTATCCATTATTATTATTATTATTATTTTTTTTATTACTTGTCTATACAGTATTTCAACACTCTCCCTCAAGCCCCTAATCTCGTCAATTAAGGAAACTCCCTAACACCTTTTCCTTAGTAATTTATTTTTGGAATGCCCTAACAACTTTTCCTTAGCAATTTATTTTCTTGGAAGCTCTCTAACACCTTTTCCTTGATGATTTATTTTTGGAAGCTCCCAAAATATATATATATAAACTAATGTCAAATATCCCCCAAACCCTTCTGTCTCTTATTATATTTATTATTATTATTATTACTGCTACTACTATTACAATTACATTATTATTATTACTACTACTACTGCTAATACTACTACTACTACTACTATTAAAAATACAGCATTATTATTATTATTATTATTTTCATGCACTTTGCCTTAAAAAGCAGCTTTACATAATATTATGGTCAGGGAACTACTAATATATATTTTTAAAGTTGTTTTTGCAGTATAAAATTAACTTTTTTGTATTACTTATAGCGTAAGTTTTTTTATACCACTCAAACGGTTGTGATGATGGTGGTGGTGGTGATGATGATGATGATGACGAAGATGGTGGTGGTGGTGGTGAAGATGATGATGGTGACGAAGATGGTGGTGGTGGTGGTGAAGATGATGATGATGACGAAGATGGTGGTGGTGGTGGTGAAGATGACAATGATGATGGTGCCGAAGATGGTGGTGGTGGTGGTGGTAAAGATGATGATGATGATGATGGTGGTGGTGGTGGTGAAGATGACGATGATGATGATGATGATGATGAAGATGGTGGTGGTGGTGAAGATGACGATGATGATGGTGACGAAGATGGTGGTGGTGGTGGTGGTAAAGATGATGATGATGATGGTGACGAAGATGGTGGTGGTGGTGGTGGTGATGATGATGGTGCCAGTGGTGATGAAAATAATGATGGTGATGACAATGATGATGATGATACGCGATGACAACGATGAGGATGACAACGACACTAATGATAATTCCAATGATCCGTGCTGCCTTTCACCAGTGTATAGCAGACAAGCGAGAATATTTTTATAAGTGACCCTGACAAACCATTAATATAGGTAACAGTTTAAATGGACGGCAGAACAACGGTATAATAACAGTTATATTCAAATGTATAACAGACATCACAGAATTTAAATGAATAACCTTGACTGTATAAAGTTAATAAATAATGAGAATGTATGACAGAAATATTTGTGTCTAACCTGTAGTGTATAAAAAAATAAATAAATGAGATGAAGGGATGGAGTGGAGAGGTAGCCAATATGAGAGAGGGGGGTGTGAGTTGGGAGCAGGGCAGTGAGATGGCGGGGGACAGGGCGACGTGGAGGCGATTTGTTTGTGGCCACCCCGTGAGGGATTAAGGCGTCTGGCAATAGACAGATAGATAGAAAAACTGGCATACCTCCATTTTGAATTCTGAGGTTGAACTGACACTAGATTCTGGTGCTAGTCATGAAGAAGTGCTGTGGAAGAATGGAAAGTAAAAGACTAACTAGAAGTGTATGAGGTGGAGGGATGTGGTGGGAAGATTGGAGAGACTGACCAGAAGTGTATGTGTGAGGTGGAGGGGGATGGGGTGGAGAGAATGCAGAATGAGAGACTAACAAGGAGAGTATGTGTGAGGTGGAAGGGGACAAGGAGACCAAAGATGAGGTGCAGACAATGGAGAAAGGAGACTAACTAGGAGAGTGTGGAGGTAAAGTATGAGAGGAGTGAGTTGGAGGGAGGGTAGCCTGAAAGCAGAAGACAGGGTGACATGGTGGTGATTTGTTTATGGCCACCCCTAACAGGAACTGGCGAGATAGATAAACAGGTAGGGTAGGTAGACAGACAGAGATGATAGATAGGTTAATAGATAGATAGATAGGTTGGTAAATAGGTAGATATAAATAGACATATAGAGGGAACAGAGTGATAGCTGTTTTTAGAGAGAGAGTGAGAGAGACAGAGAGAGAGAGAGAGAATCAATTGGTACTGTACTAGGAACTCATGAATATGTATATTACCTGCATGATACACACACACACAAACACACACACACACACACACACACACACACACACACACACACACACACACACACACACAGCAGTAGGTGTTTGTTTCTCTCTCTCTCTCTCACCTATATATGTACCTGTATTTACAATTAATGACATATGCAGGTGGGATTGTACAGGTGATGTGGGTGAGAGAGAGAGAGAGAGAGAGAGAGAAATTTAACAAGGTGTGTGATTGTTTTTTGTTAATAATAATAATAATAATAATAATAATAATAATAATAATAATAACACTGAGAAATATGACAAGGAAAACAATAAATCTATCTATATTTATCTCTATCTACCATCTATCTATCTACCTATATCTATCTAACTATCTATCTATCTCTCATCAGGGCATTGGCTGGGGGGTGGGTGGGGGGAGCTATATAAAGGGGGATGTGGGTTGGGAGGGGGTCATTTGGACTCTGGCAAGGTAAGGGAAAGGTGCGTGTGTGTGTGTGTGTGTGTGTGTGTGTGTCTGTGTGTGTGTGTCAAGTGCAAAATAAGTCTCTCCCTCCTGAATAAGTTCTAACAATAGCTTAAAACCTAGAATATGTTGCTAGTCACGAAGAAGTGCTATGGAGTGGGCCAAGTTAATGTGAAAGAACTATAGCTACAACACACACACACACACACACAGGATGCTCTAACCCCAATCATCACCCACATTTCATGATTATACTGATGATGATAATGGTGATGAGGAGGAGGACTGTGGTGGTGGTGATGATTGATGATGATGATGATGAGAGAGAGGACTGGTGGTGGTGGTGGTGGTGATGATTGATGATGATGATGATGAGAGGGGGGACTGGTGAAGGTGGTGATGACTGATGATGGTGATGATGATGATGATAATGACGAAGAGGGGAAGAAGGAGGAGGAGGACTGGTGGTGGTGATGATGATTGATGATAATAATGATGATGATGACTGATGATAATGATGATGATGATGATGATGAAGAGGAGAAGGAGGAGGAGGACTGCAGTGGTGGTGATGACTGATGATGATGATGATGATGCTCTACCCTCAGACCCAACCCCACCACTATGCTGTTGCTGTCATTGCTGCTGCTGTTGCTGTTACTGCTGGGAGAGTCACTGGCCCAACAGAATCTAGTAGGTGTGTGTGTGTGTGTGTGTGTGTGTGTGTATACTCTCCCTACCCACATCCCTCCTCTCTCACTTTCCTCCCTCTCTCTCCATCCCTTACTACCCCTTCCCATCCAGAATTAATTTTTTTTTTCTTTTTTTAATGCAAGGAAGAAGGAACCAAAGGCCAGAAGCCAGCAAATTGTTCCCTCCGAGAAAAAACAAAAACAATAACAGAGCCAAATTCAAGATCCGTTCATTTTGAGATGCCTGGACACACAGTATTTGAAGGACTGGAGATCATAGGCAGTAGGAAATACAGACAGAGGGAGACAGTTCCACTGTTACCCTGTTGCACAAATGAAGGACTGGGAGTAACGGTTAACTCTTGCATTAGAGAGTTGCACAGAAAAGGGATGAGAGTTTGCTGCTAGACAGGTGCTACGCGCCCGTCGTAGAGGTGGAGGAATGCAAACAGACAGTTCAGAGGAGCAGTGACCATTGAAGTAGCGACAGAAAAGAGATAAAGATGCAACAGCGTGGCAAAGAGACAGAGGTTGAAGGGAGCCAGTAAGAGGAGGAGAGTTAATGAGATGAAAAGCCTTTGACTCCACCCTATTGAGAAGATCTGTATGTGAGGAGCCTCCCCACACATGAGAGTTGTACTCTACACAGGGGTGAATAAAACTCTTGTATAAAGTCAACAACTGTGCAGGGGTAAAGAAGGCACAGAGTTGGCTTAGCTGTATATCAAATTCTCTACCTATCAGTCTATCCTACTGTAGTCAGGTGTCTATTTCCGACAGTATGTTTAAAATGCACAATATCATTACCCTCCACTATCTTCACGAAATAATGTCTCCCTCTCTCTCTAAGTCACCTTTCTCACCAACATCACAATTACACAATATTCTCCTGTACATCTAAAAGGGGGCCACATAGGATAAACAAGAATAATAATAATAATAATAATAATATTAATAATAATAATAATAATAATACCATACCTAATTATGAAGTGATGAGATGGCGTTGGTTGAACACTGACCCCCAGTAATATAAACACATAACACCTGTTGTGGGACACCCAGGTCTTCCATTCTCTGTCTACCACACATCTGGAAAAATATATAAATCAGTTAAAAAAAAGGTTACTCTATGTTAAAAAGTACATCGTCATCATTTATCTCTCTCTCTCTCCCCACCACCCTGTCTCTCCACCTCACCCTGTCTCCCCAGCACCAAAACTATCCACCTATCTAGAGTCAGATGCCTTAATGTCATAAGGAGCAGCCACAAATGAATCACCTCCATGTCATCCTGTCCTATGCTATCAGGCTGCCCTCCCTCCAACTAACACCATCCTCTGACATACACTGACCTGCCTGTGTGCATCACAAAACTACCATAAAAAAGCCAATAAATAAAATGATGAATATATGAGTTAACAATACCTGTGAAAGATTCCTGGTTGCACTGCAACACCGCCCTCTCTATGATACTCTGCAATATGCAATGCCTCATAGTGTTGTAATCACTGCTGTGCTTGCAGTGCCTCAATGTTGCATCACTGCTGTTTGCAGTGCCTCACTGTGCTGCATCATTGCTGTGCTCTCTGCTGCACTAAACATTCTTGTTTGTTCTCTGAACTATCAACACTGCTCCCTTCCATCCTAACGCCACAGCTTCATCCTGAAAAATGTCACCCTTATTAACACAATATTTAACATAAAGCTCAGTAATTACTCAACAATGTTCCTCACCTCCTACCCTATCCCCCAGAGGAAGGGTAGTGGACTGGAACAGGAGGGCAACATCAGCCCGCAGTCCACTGGGTTTAAGTGCGGATAAGACAGGGGTCATATAATTTTGTGTCATGAGTCCGCCTTCACCACCTAATGGCAGTTCTCCATGCTGCTTGGATTCTGGCAGCCTCCCTAATCAGTCCCTTAACTCTGAGGTCAGAACCCTATAACCTCGTCCCAGGTCTTTCCTGGTCTGCCTCATGCACCCTACCCCAAATGTTCACACTTCTCACTTTCTGCATGCAGTTGTCATCCTCCATCCACTCTACATGCCCAAACCATATCAATCTATCCCTCCTCATCGCAACACCAATACACTCCAGTCCCAGTCTTCCTCTGAACTCTGCAAT
Organism: Coenobita brevimanus; assembly: GCF_032717465.1. Classification (NCBI taxonomy): domain Eukaryota; kingdom Metazoa; phylum Arthropoda; class Malacostraca; order Decapoda; family Coenobitidae; genus Coenobita; species Coenobita brevimanus. The sequence continues at coordinate 809,724 of NC_136983.1, read as the reverse complement.
CGTAAACCCAGTCCCCAGGCCTCGCACTCAAGGACCCACTAAACATTCATCTACTCACTGTCATTTCTGTGACAGCCCTCTCAATGTCAGGAGAAGCAACATCTCCCTGAACTTCTTCCAACCACTCCTCACTCTAGCCACAGAGCTGCTCCAGCCCCACCTCCAGCACATAACATGTCTCCCAAATAACAAAACTCTTCCACACACGAGAGACTCACAAACAAGTTCAATCCTTTCACACCTGACAACCTCCACCTGCTTTCCCCCAACACACACCACACACAAAAGGAGCATTATATCACAGTCTACCTCTAATACCACTACATCTCTTATGCACCCACTTAACACAAACACTGCACAAGATAGAGTTACTTCCCATACCCTTGTGGCACACCTCACATGGCCACATTCCCTCTGCTTTGACAGTACTGCTACCACCCCTAGATACGATCACTTTTATCTACATTTACTCTCAATAACATCTCTGCACTTCCTAAATCTTTCCTCTGCCTCCCTTTCATTCTATGCAATCAACACCAAATCATCAGCATACAACATCTCCCACAGGAGTCCATTTCTGAAGTCACGTGAGAGGGCTTCAAGTACCATGATAAACAACATGGGACTCAAAACTGACCCCTGATGCACACCAACATTCACAGAAAACTCATCACTCAAATCTCCATTCACTCCAACCTGACCCCTGGGAATAATATAAATACAGCAGCACAAACACAGCCATAACCACCCTAACCAGCCACTCCTCCAAGCCAAGCCTTCTCATTGCCCACTTCACCACCTCTCTACGGACTCTGTCAAAGGCCGTCTCCAAATCAACAAAAACAAAGTACAGATCCCTTTTCTTTCCCGTATATTTTTCCTGAAGCTGACGAACAATGAATACGGCATCAGTGGTCCCCCTACCTGGCATAAACCCAAACTGCATCTCATCAATATTCACTCTTTCTCTAATCATACCTTCTAAAACTCTCTCCATTCCTTCATTATCTGATCTGAAAGCTTTATACCTATATAATTTCCTCTTTCCAGGGCATCACCCTTTCCCTTGTACACATTTACAGTCACACTCTTCAGCCAATCAACTGGGACAACACACTCGTATATTATCGTATTTATCAAGTCAGTAACTAACCCCACTCCTGTATCTCCTGAGGCCTTCAGCATTTCAGCAGTCAACCCAGACACACCTGCTGCCTTCCCCAGATGCATCCTGTCTGTTGCCCTGCTCACAGTAGCAGCATCAATCAAAGGCCAAGGGCCAAACACTGAATCTGCTGACTCCAATCCTTCCCTGTCCCAGTCAAACTCCTCATTCAGCAACCAGTTACAGTGCTCTCTCCAGGTGTCTTTAATATTCCCACTATTCATCACTAACTTTCCTTCACCATTGTTCACACACTGCTATGATATCCAGTTTCCCTCTTCATCTGATTTACCACCTTAAATATCATATTCTTCCTTTCAGTGTTGTTTAGGTTTTCCAGTAAACGTCTTTGATACTCAGAGGTTGCACTGTAAACTTCTTCTCTAGCCCTATGCTTGGTTCCTCTTTGTTAACACCCTTTTTCCATTCCTGGGAAAGCCTTCTTTTCTCCTTAACTGCAGCTTCTACACCCTCATCCCACCACCAAGTCACTTTATGTCTTGGTGGGCCCCTTGTCCATCCACACACTGAATCAGTAACTCTCAGGAGATTGTTCTTGTGGGCTCTGTACTGTTCATTAATACTTCTGTCAACAGCTCCCTGTTCAGCCACCACTCTACTCCTCTCACTATGGAAGGCATCCCTTACTGCTTAGCTTTAAAACTTACATATTTTCCCCCTAGGTGCATAGGTCCTCTCTTTCATTACCCTCTCCTTAAACACCATGTCACATATCAATAACTTGTGTTGCGTGTCACATATCAATAACTCGTGTTGCTGGACATGCTCTGCGCTCCCTATAACTTTAACATCCCTCATTAACCTCCTATCAGCCACAGTGACCAGGAAATGGTCTGTCTGGCTGCTGATTCCCCCAGACTCATATATAATCAACCTACTTTCATTTCCTAAAATGTGTGTTGTACACAATCATGTTCATTGCCTCTCCAAACTCAAGTATCCTTTCCCCTTCCACATTTCTTATACCATATGAGCATCCCACATGTAGTCTTTCACATCCTTGAGCTGTTTCACCCGCATGACCATTTAAGTCCCTTCCCAAGACCACACTCTCATCCCCCATACCACTCACCATACATATTAGGTCATCCCAGAATCTGTCTTTTCCAACATCACCCAAGCCAGCGTGTGGGGCATACACCGATATAAATGAAACTGTGAGTCTACCCAACAATATTTTAACTACTGTAATCCTTTCATTCACCCTCATGATGACATTTTCCACCCACTCTTCCTTAACCAGCACACCCACACCACCATATCCATCTGCACTTCCCTGCCAAAATATATAGCTTTTATTTACAATCTAAAATACAAACTGGCCAGTGAGGAACATAATGTGTTGTATATGTCAATGACTCAATCTAACCAGTCTTAGTCTAAGTCCTCACATTTACCTTGTCTTCCATGGCTCTGTGCCCCACCTACCACCTCCAGTCACCGGCTCTGTGTCTCACCCGCCACCACCAGTCACTGGTTCTGTGCCTGGCCTGTCACTAGCTATATGCCTGGCCCATCAATGGCTCTGTGCCTCACCCATCACCGGCTCTGTGCCACACATCCATCCTGGCTGGGAGAGACTGGCCAAAAAGTGTTATTCATATTCATGGAGGTGTTTTACTGACCTAACAGCCTAACACCCTAGCCAAACAGTGATAATTTAACACTCACCACCGGCGAGCTTGACTTAGAGATGCCATGAGAAGGGGGGCTCCCGCGCCGGAAGTTTTATTGCCTACCTGAAAACATGAAGAAAAACTAGTTAGAAAATACATGACTATGAGAAAAACAACTCTGTCAAGACATTTGTTTCCAACACATGTCCATAATGGCTCCAATATCCTTGCATGCACTGGCCTTGGTCACCTATGCCAGCCTTCCATGCTGCTCAATCTCTGGCTGTCTCTACATTCAGTCCCTTATCCCTGAGGTCACACTCTGTGACCCTGTCCCAGGTCTTCTTTAGTCTGCCTCTCATAACTCTGCCCTCGACATTCACACTTCTCACCCTCTGCACCCAACTGCCATCCTCCATCCTCTCAACACAGCCAAACCATCTCAGTCTACTCCCTCTCATCACAACACTAATACATTCAAGTTCCACATCTGTCACCAATCATCAGTTATAGATTTATCTATTGCCAGAAGCCTTAATCCCTCATATGGGGTGGCCACAAACAAATCGCCTCCGTGTCACCCTGTCCCCGGCCATTTCACTGCCCTGCTCCCAATTCACACCCCCCTCTCTCATGTACCTCTCCACTCCATCCCTCCACCTCATCCTTAGTCTCCTCCGCCCTCCACTTCACCTACATACACCCTGTTAGTCAGTCTTTCATTCTCCATTCTCTCCACATGTCCAAACCACCTCAGTGTATTTCTCCTTTTCTCAAACACATCCACCAATCATCAGTGCTATATATGAGTACAATATTACCCACACCCACCTTGTTCGAAGCGACGAGGCGTGTTTGGTGGTGCGATGGTCCCTCGTGTGGCAGTAATACCAGGTGTGGGACGGAGTTTTTCCATTATGTATCACACACACAAACGCACACAAACAAACACAGACATCTGGAAAAAAAAACACACAAGATTACTTAAGAAAAGGCTATTGTATATTCAAAAAGTATACCATCAACATCATCATCATCATCATCATCATCCACCTTACAACCACTATGAAAAGAAATAAAACAAATCTGTATGTCACTGATTTACCTTATTAAACGCGACGTAACTGCCTTTGGTTGAGCGCTGGGCATGTGTTTAGTACAGTACTGCAGTAACGTAATATCATGTACACCACCTGATGGACTGGACTTCCCTAACAGATCACACACACCTGCAAAAAATGTACTGAAGTTGAAAATAGGCCTCGGAATATTAAAAAAAGTACCTTATATCATCACTACCATCATCATCATCACCATTACCATCATCATCATCATTATATCATCATCAGTACCATCATCATCATCACTACCATCATCATCACCACCATTACCATCATCATCATTACCAACATCATCAATACCATCATCATCATTATTATCATTATCAGTACCATCATCATCATCATTACCATCATCATCACCACCATCATCATCACATAGGGGACCAGGGCTAGGCTCTTCAATTCACACATTTACAGCCTCTTAAAAACACTGTGACATTACACCCCAACCAGCCCTCTGACTGACACCCTTATGGATCCCATCCACTGCTAGTGCCTTAACTACCAGGCATATAAACAGTGTGATGGCAGTGTGGGTAATGCAGTGTGTGATGGCAGTGTGGGTAATGCAGTGTGTGATGGCAGTGTGGGTAATGCAGTGTGTGATGGCAGTGTGGGTAATGCAGTGTGTGATGGCAGTGTGGGTAATGCAGTGTGTGATGGCAGTGTGGGTAATGCAGTGTGTGATGGCAGTGTGGGTAATGCAGTGTGTGATGGCAGTGTGGGTAATGCAGTGTGTGATGGCAGTGTGGGTAATGCAGTGTGTGATGGCAGTGTGGGTAATGCAGTGTGTGATGGCAGTGTGGGTAATGCAGTGTGTGATGGCAGTGTGGGTAATGCAGTGTGTGATGGCAGTGTGGGTAATGCAGTGTGTGATGGCAGTGTGGGTAATGCAGTACATTAGTAGCACAACGACCCACCCCTGATCGGCCTGTGTACACCAAACATGGGTCTATGAATGAAATGGTGAATATGTGAGTTAATACCTGTGCTTGATTCCTGGCCACACTGCCTTCACTCCTCTTCACTCTGCACCATGCAATGCCTCCCTGTGCTGCATCACTGCTGTGCTTGCAGTGCCTCCCTGTGCTGCATCACTGCTGTGCTTGCAGTGCCTCCCTGTGCTGCATCACTGCTGTGCTTGCAGTGCCTCCCTGTGCTGCATCACTGCTGTGCTTGCAGTGCCTCCCTGTGCTGCATCACTGCTGTGCTTGCAGTGCCTCTCTGTGCTGCATCACTGCTGTGCTTGCAGTGCCTCCCTGTGCTGCATCACTGCTGTGCTTGCAGTGCCTCCCTGTGCTGCATCACTGCTGTGCTTGCAGTGCCTCCCTGTGCTGCATCACTGCTGTGTTTGCAGTGCCTCCCTGTGCTGCATCACTGCTGTGTTCTCTGCTGCAGTAACCACTACTTGGCATCTGCTCTGTCAACACTTCTCCCTTCCATCCAAATGCCATAGAATCATCCTGAAAAATATCAGCTTTATTACCACCTAATATTTAACATAAAGTTGAATAACTTACTCAAATCATTCCCTATCCCCCAAAGCTGACATGATGGAGCCCATGAGAAAGGCAGCATCAGCCTCCAGTCCACTGGGTTCAAGTGCATAAGCCTTGGATCACACCCACCAAAACCTACCACATAAGCCTTGGATCACACCCACCAAAACCTACCACCATCAACCCTGGCTTTGATCTGTGCTGTACAAATACTTAACACACAAGTATACCAATATCAACCCTGGCTTTGATCTGTGCTGTACAAATACTTAACACACAAGTATACCAATATCAACCCTGGCTTTGATCTGTGCTGTACAAATACTTAACACACAAGTATACCAATATCAACCCTGGCTTTGATCTGTGCTGTACAAATACTTAACACACAAGTATACCAATATCAACCCTGGCTTTGATCTGTGCTGTACAAATACTTAACACACAAGTATACCAATATCAACCACCTAAAGCAACAAACTCCACAAGGTATCTTTATATCCATTAATTTTGTATCACATCGTGTATAAAGACACCAATGTGTTTGTAGCATCAACCTTGGTCAAAGGCAGGTCCACACTGCTGACATTTACCTTGTCCCCTGTGGCTGTGTGCCTGGCCTGCCACCACCAGTCACTTGCTCTGTTCCTGGCCTGCCACCACCCGTCACCGGCTCTGTGCCATGCCTGCCTCCACCAGTCACCAGTTCTGTGCATGGCCTGCCTCCACCAGTCACCGGCTCTGTGCCTGGCCTGCCTCCACCAGTCACCGGTTCTGTGCATGGCCTGCCTCCACCAGTCACATGCTCTGTGCCTGGCCCATCACCACCAGTCACCGGCTCTGTGCCACACCCGCCACCACCAGTCACCGGCTCTGTGCCACACACTCATCCTGGCTGGGAGAGACTGGCCAAAAAGTGTTATTCATATTCATGGCGGTGTTTTACTGACCTAACAGCCTAACACCCTAGCCAAACAGTGATAATTTAACACTCACCACCGGTGAGCTTGACTTAGAGATGCCACGAGAAGGGGGGCTCCCGCGCCGGAAGTTTTATTGCCTACCTGAAAACAGAAAGAAAAACAGGTTAGAAAATACATGACCATAGGACAAATAACTCAGTCAGTCCACCAACACCTGACATTATAAAATAAAAAATAAGTGGGCAATGAGAAAGCTTGGGATTGAGGAGTGGCTGGTTAGAGTGGTTCTGGCCATGTACCATATGAGGGTGCTGGAATAGGTGAGAGTGAATGGAGATTTGAGTGATGAGTTTTCCATGAATGTTGGCTATATTGTAGTTAACAGATTTCTGGATGTATGGAGATTTTTTTTCAACTGCTGGAGAATGATTATCTTAGTATGGCTGTGGGTTTACCTTCCAGTCCATGCAAATCATTATCATTTTCAGTTGTGTGTGTTTTTCCCGTAACAAGGATTTGGTGTGTTCACTGGCAACTCCTGCATCCATACAACACATCACCTGTGTCATATTATACAAGCTCAGTACCTGGCCAAGCCTTTAACACCAAGTACTGCATCATTTTATTTAACTGCTTTGATTACAGTATATTTAGGCATTCTTTTAATCATGTTGTATTGAATTATTTATAAAGGCTCCAACATGCTTACATGCATCAGCCTTGGCCACTTAATGGCAGCTCTCTACACTGCTTGATCTCTGGCAGTTTCTAATCCCTGAGGTCACCCCTCTATGACCCCATCCCAAGTCTTATTCAGTCTGCCTCTCACAACTCTACCTTCGACAATTCAAACGTCTCACCCTCCGCACCCAACTGTCATCCTCCGTCCTCGCAACATAGCCAGACTATCTCAGTCTACTCCATATTATTAATACAACATCAGTACATTCAAGTTCCATCCTTCCTCTCAGCTCTTCAATCATATTCCTAGCCCCCCCCCCCTCTTCCTTTAGCCTCGCACTCAAGGATGCATTGCACATTCACCTATCCACTACCATTTCTGTACATATAAGTCTACAAATAACCTCTTCCTTTACTGCCCAGGTCTCTCTACCAATTAACATTACACTCCAAACACATGCTGCATACAAAGATCCCTTAACATGTAGGGAGAGCCCTCTCAATGTCATGAGAGGCAACAGCTCCCTTAACTTCTTACAACCACTCACTCTAGCCACAGCGCTGCTCCAGCCCCACCTCCAGCACATAACATGTCTCCCAAATAACAAAACTCTTCCACACACTCAAGAGACTCACCAGCAAGTTCAATCCTTTCATACCTGACAATCTCCACCTGCTCTCCCCAGCACACCACACACACACACAAAATCAGCATTATCTCACAGTCTACCTCTAATACCATTACATCTCTTATGTACCCACTTATCACAAACACTGCACAAGATGGAATTACTTCCCACACCCTTGTGGCAAACCACACATGGCCACACTCCCTCTGCTTTGACAGTACTGCCACCAACCCTAGTTATCATCACCTTTGTTTTATCCACATTTACTTTCAAACACCTTGAACTGCACCTCACTCCATATCTCCACTTCCTAACTCATTCCTCCGCCTCGCTCTCATCGTCTGTGATCAACACTGTCATCAGCATAGCCCAGTTCTCAATTTACGAGAGAGAGCTTCAGGTACCACAATAATAAACGAGATGATTAAAACTGACCCCTGATGCGTGCCACCACTCAGAGAAAACTCACTCAAACCTCTGTTCACTGTCACCAGGATGTCAGCACACTCGTACACGCCATAACCACTCAAACCAGCTATTCCTCAATCCCAAGCTTTCTCACTGCCCACTACACAACCTCTGTAGGAACAAAGTAACACTCTCTTCCATCCTATGTGTACTGTTTGTTCATATTGAAACATCTATAATGGCTTCAACAAGCATGCATCAGCCTTGGTCACCTAATGGCAGATCTCCATGCTGCTTGATCTCTGGCAGCCTCCGTATTCAGTCCTTTATCCCTAAGAAAACTGTCAAGACCTCGTTCCAGATAATTTTCGGTCAGCCTCTCAAAACCCCATCCCAGACTCTCACACCTCTTAGCCCCTACACCTGACTGTCATCCTCCATCCTCCTATACAATATTTCATTTGTTCACTCTCATCTTAAATGTCGGGACCAACTTGCCTAGCCCCGGGCTCCTACGCTCCTCATGGGACACCGTAGAACTGGATAATGAATGGATGGATGAAAAAAAAAAAAAATCTTATATTGTCTACCTATCTACAGCCAGACCACCTGATGCGAGAAGGGGTGGCTGTACACTAATTACCGCCACATTCCTGTACTCCACCGTCAGGCTGCCCTCTCTCCACATCACACTCCTCTTCCCTTATGCCTCTCCACCCCATCTCGTCCATTCCTGTCCTCCACCATCAGGCTGCCCTCTCTCCAAATCTCACTCCCCTTCCTCTACACACCATCCCTCCATCTTAAGTCTCAATTTTCTGTTTAACAATTACCTCAAAGATCACACAATACCCACATCACCCTGTCCTCCATCATCAGGCTGCCCTCCCTCCAAATCACACTCCCTTTCCTCTACGCCTCTCCACCCCATCCCTCCATCTCAAGTCTCAGTTTTCCACTTACCAATAACATGTTCTTGATGAGGTTTGAGTTCTATTATACTGCCAGACGCCTTAATCCTGTAAGGGGTGGCCACAAACAAATCACCTCCATGCTGCCCTGTCCCCCACCACTTCACTGCCCTGTCCCCAACTCACACCCCCTTCCCTCATATACCCCTCCATTACTTATTTCATCTGATAAACAAATTCTCTGGATATTCTCTGTGGTAATAAACTGTCTGGAGCTGACGAGTACAAAATGGTGAAGTCAGGCCTCCTTATAACAGATTAACTGGGGGAAAAGATGGCTGGTATATCTGGCAGTTCGTTATACCGGTATGTCTGACAGGGACCCGGGTACTGTTTTTTTTTTTTATCGAGACCTATACCAGGTACTCAGTTTTTTTTTATTTAGAACTATACCGGGTACTCAGTTTTCTTTATCTAAGGGATGATGCAGTTGACAGGTTGGTGATGATTGGCTGAATGCAACACGTCCGTATAACATCATTGCACCTATCTTTCTATCTATTGCCAGTCACCTCAATCCCGCAAAGGCTGGCCACAAACAAATCGCCTTCACGTCGCCCTGTCCCCCGTCATTTCACTGCCCTGCTCCCAACTCACACACACCCCTCGAATAAAATACCAGATAATGTGAACGGAAACTTATTTACTAACACAGACTTCTCCCTCAGATAATTATAAGGTGTATTCAGCCAACCATCACCAGCCTGTCACATGCATCTTTGCCTCAAAAAAAAAATAAAATGAGAATAGGGGAAGAGTTGGGTGCTATATCTGACAGTTCGTTATATGTCTGACAGGGACCCGCTATACCAGACCAAGGGTGGGTATACTGTATATGGAAATTAGTGCACTAGGATAACCATGTCGAACAACGATGAAAGGGTATTGATTTATAAATGTCGAAACAATGAACTTGCGAATAACGCTCGCTCTAAGAACAAGGGCTTGGTGTATATGAAAAACGGTGCAGTAGGATAACCATGTAGAACAACGAAAAACGGCATAGATTTATAAATGTCAAAACAACGAATTGTCAACTAACGCTCGGTCAGAAAACGATGGATTGGTGTACAGTATATGAGAAACATTGCAGTAGGTACCTCACATGCGACATAAGACATCAGAGAATCAGTATTGTATGGGTCTGGCCTGTGTTCCTTGATATATAATAGATCAATATGCAATCATACTCAGGTAAAAGGAAGGATGGGACTTGATGGTGTGATGAGGAGGGGTAGACTGAGATGGTTTGGGCATGCTGGGAGGATGGAGGATGACAGTTGTGTGCGGATGGTGATTGGTGTGAACGTCAGGGGTAGGGTTGTGAGAGGCAGACCAAAAAAGACCTGGGACGAGGTCATAGAGTGTGACCTCAAGGATAAGCGACTGAACAGGGAGGCTGCCAGAGATCGAACATGGAGAGCCGCCATTCGGAGACCATGGCCGACGTATGCAAGCACGTAGGAGCCTTTATAAACGATATGATACGATACAATGGGTCTGGCCTGTATTCCTTGATATATAATATATCAAGGCAGTAACGAACCAATGTTGATCTTCATTTCAAGAATACTAATGAAGAGATAAGGCAATATCAGGTCTATATAGCCAAAGACCAATATAAATGGGTCTGTTAAGCAAGAAAAAGCTACATAATTATCATACCTAAGAGAGACAGACAGACAGACAGAGAATATCACTATCAATGTTGTAAGTCCATCATTACATCCACACCCACCTTGTTCGAAGCGACGAGGCGTGTTGGTAGAGCGATGGTCCCACGTCTGGCAGTTATACCAGGTGTGGGACAGAGTTTTTCCATTATATATCACACACAAACACACGCACAGACACCTGGAAAAAATATATAGGATTAGTAACGAAAAGGTTGTGTTTCTTCAAAGTACATCATCACATTATCACCATTACCATCATCATCACTAAAATGCCCGCCGAGACCGCCACAGGACCTCCCACCTCACCACCCCCCACACCACCGCCGAGCCGCCACCCCACCACCACCCCAGGAGGACACACAGGTGAGGCTAGTGACCTCGGGCAAGAGGGTCATCGGGACATCCCGGCCCTGAGCCCCTATTCCTCGCAAGTGCCCCAACCCCAGGCGTTCAGACAACCTGAACTACTGTGCGGGCGGGGTAGTGACCGTCAGACCAGGGGTGGGACTGAAAAGAGGTCAGTCCCAAGTAGCACCGTCTTGACGGTCTTGCTACACCCTCTAGGGCAGGAAGAGGCCCAAGGGCAGGAAGAGGCCCAAGGCTATGGCCTTAAAAGAGAAATAGACACAGGCTACGGCCTGACAAAGTGTGTAAAGGGGAAGGTGACCCCAGGCTCCGGCCTTAACACGCTGAGGAGAGAGAGAGTTGCCTGTGTGCATCCCTCTCCAGTTGTACTTTGGCTACGGCCAGAATACGGTCCAGGGTAGAGAGACCCTGCTACCGTACGTGTAGCGCTACCCAATTACGGAAGCGGCGACTCGGGCCGGCCTCTCGCCGGAGCAGACGGGTGATCCCGTTTCTCCGTTAGTCGATTCCCGTACGGGCAGACACTCAGTTACGACTGGGGCACGTACCAGGGTGGAGAATTCCCTGACGGTAGGATCTGTCCGTATTGGAGAGAGTGCGGCCCTCGTGCCCCTCACTCCGGCTTGTTCCCTACTGCGGGAGGAACACCACGCTGACGGCCGCTTGCCTCGGTGAAAGGGCGACCCCGATCACCCTACTGGTGTCCCTCGCACGCCGGACAAGTTCACGGCACCAGCCAAAGTCCATACTAGGGGAAGTGGAGCCCCACCTCAGCCCAATGAACACACTCAGGGAACCACGAAGAGCGTGAGTCTCCCTCAAGCCTCTTTCCCTCCGGGGAGCCCTTCGTCGCCATCCAGGCTTCTTGGCCAAGCGGAGGCGTTAGAGTGGTGGCAAGGCCCGATTGCGGAGTTACCGCCCACACCCGGACGCTCCTTAGCACTGTTGGAGCCCTACAGGAGTCGCTGCCGCAGCCCAGCCCTGACGGCGCCTCTCCCCCTGAGCACCCGCAGACCCCGGATGCCCAGGCCTTCCACCACGTTCCCCGACGACGGCGACCTAGGCTCTCTCACGCCCCAGCAGAAGAAGAGGCAGGCCCGAATCCTCCGCCTGTTCGGTCCTAGTCCCGAGGGCCCCCGATCAGATCGAGGCCCCAGACTACGAGGCCTCCCTGCACCCCACCAGTGCGGCCCTAGGAAGGAGCCGCCCCTCAGGTCAAGGCCCTAAACAAGGGAGCCTCCCTGGACAGTAAGTACTAGTGACCCAACTACCCAGGAAACACGGGTAGAACGGTGATAGTGACAGTGACCCCTAATACAGTGACAGTGATCCAATGCACAGTGGCAGTGACAAATAAAAGTTATGTTAAACAGTGATATCGGAGTAAGTCGTGCTTGAACATTAAACAGCTTAGTTCCCCCTCTCGGAAAGGAAGCGGGGAGTTTTCTGTGGAGTCGAAGGTAGGTGTGTGAACGAGCCGAAAGGCTAATGAAGTGCTTCCCTGCGACTAGGTGGCGGTGTCGGATGTCGCCACACGCACCCTACCTTTATTATAGTATCATATCCCCCACAGACTCCCGATCACAGTGAATATAAGTGAGACTCCCCCGTTTATTATTATCCACCAGTGGCACGACCAGTGTTCTCGATTGACCATCGCAGTGAAGTGATATCTCTCCTCAATAACAGTAACCCATATCCCTGACTGCCCTGTGCCCTGTGCAAATTGTTGTATCTCTGTGTAATTGTGTACCAAATGTTGTGTATGTAGCGCTGTAAGGGATAGAATTTAAGCAATAGATGTGATTCGGTGTACTGTCTCTTTTTATGCCCTGTTCCTTTGTTAGTGCATTACATCCGGTCTAGCCAAAGGACCCCGTCCAGTGCTCGTGTTTTTACGACGAGAAGTCGCCTTAAAAACACAGCATTACAATCACCATCACCATTATCAACATCACCATCATCATCACCATCACCATTATCAACATCACCATCATCACCATCACCATTATCATCACAAAGACCATATGAACCTATGTAATCATCAATCACCATCATCACCATTATCACCACCGTCATCATCACCATCATAACCAATATCATCATCATCATCATCACAAGCTCCACGAACCTCAGTATCATCAATAATAAAATCCGCTGAATGTAATAGTGAATACATGATAATCGTTTGAATGTATTAAAGAAAAAAAATACGCTATACAACTGAACAAAACCGTCTGAACGTCGTGGAAAATACATTACAAAGCTGAATAAAATCGCCTGAATGTATTAATAAGGTGACAAATACATTATACAACTGAATAAACTCGCCGGAATGTATTAATAGTGACAATTACGATATACAGCCGAATGAAACCGTCTGAATGTAGTGGAAAATACGTTATATAGCAGAATAAACCGTTTCAGTACATTAATAAAGAAAATAATACGCAATACAACTGAATAAAATCGCCCGAATGCATTAATAACATGCCAAATACATTATATAGCTGAATAAAACCGTCAGTATTAAAAGAAAAATACATTATAAAGCAGAATAAACCGTTTCAATATATTAATAAAGAAAATAATACGTAATACAACTGAATAAAATCGTCTGAAGGTATGGATAGTGGAATGTCATAAAGTTTCATAGTCGTTTGAATTTAAAATACGTTATAAATTTGAATACAACCGTCTGAATGTAGCAATACAATGGAAGGGTTTGATATAGCCTTAATTTTGTCCATTTATTTAGCGTCAGAGAGAGAGAGAGAGAGAGAGAGAGAGAGACGCCTTCACGTGATGGCACTGATATAAGCAAGTCGCGTAATCTCGTTCGGCAAGGAAGATCCCTAATATCTCATCCTTAGTGGTTTATTTTTGGATACGGCTGTTTAATATCCCTTTGTACGTTACTTATGCAGAGTGTGGTGATACTAGGATTTATGTAACACGGAGACGCAAAAAAAATCGCTCAGGAAAAGGTGCGAGGTCGCTCAAATGCCCGGTTATTCAAACGTCCCAGTTACTTCCCTATCCCACAAAAGGCGGATGGTGTGTGTGTGTGTGTGTGTGCGCGCTCGCCAGACCACCGGGTTCACGTTTTAGATATACATTGGGCTGCTACTACTACAGTAATAATCATCATCATCATCATCATCATCATCATCATCATTATCTCCATAATCATAACAGTACAGTAGTACTAGCAGTAATAGTAATGAAAGTAGTCGCAGTAGCAGCAATAGTAGCCTAGTAGTAATAGTAGTACCAGTGGTAGTAGTAGCAATAGTAGTAGTAGTAATAGTAGCAGTAGTAGTAGTAGTAGCAGTAGTAACAGTAATAATAATAATAATAGTAGCAGTAGTAATAGTGCCAGTAGTAGTAATAGTAGTAGTAGTAATAGTATAGTAAGAGTAATAATAGTAGCAGTAGTAGTAGTAATAGTAGTAGCAGTAGTGGTAATAGTAGTAGCATTAATAAAATTAACATTAGCAGTAGTAGTAGTAGTAGTAGTAGTACTAGAAGTAACGTTTTTCCCAGGCTTAATAAAATCGCCTGGAGGTAGACTCTAATGTAGCCTACTAATGGGATTGAATATACGGCTGTGAAAGAAAAAAGTCGTTTGGTTATAAAAAAGCCGGATGGATACGACAGACGGCTGAACAAGGAAGTAGGCTGTATTCAGTAAAAAGCCGGCAGAATACTTGAAGGGACCCGGCTGAATACTGAAGGAAGCCGACTGAATACGAAAAGAACCCGGCTGAATACGGAAAGCCGGTTGAACACTGAAGCCGGCTGAGTACGGAAGGAAGCCGGTTGAATACGATAGCTAGCTGAATACAGAAAGCCGGCTGTAAACGAGAAAAAGCCGGTTTAATACGAAAAGAACGGAAAGAAACCGACTGAATGAGGAGAGAAGCCGGCTGAATACGGAAATAAGCCAGCTGAACACGGAAAGAAGCCAGCTGAACACGGAAAGAAGCCAGCTGAACACGGAAAGAAGCCAGCTGAACACGGAAAGAAGCCGGCTGAACACGGAAAGCCGGCTGAATACGGAAAGAAGCCAGCTGAATACGGAAAGAAGCCAGCTGAATACGGAAAGAAGCCAGCTGAACACGGGAAGAAGCCGGCTGAACACGGGAAGAAGCCGGTTGAATATGGAATGAAACCTGCTGAATACGGAAATAAGCCAGCTGAACACGGGAAGAAGCCAGCTGAACACGGGAAGAAGCCAGCTGAACACGGGAAGAAGCCAGCTGAATACGGGAAGAAGCCAGCTGAACACGGGAAGAAACCGGCTGAACACGGGAAGAAGCCGGTAAGGGAGCAGATAGAATAAGGAATTCGGTCAAATATGAAAAAAACGGATGAAAAAGTTTAACCGACAAATAAACGAAATACTAAGAACGAAAAACATAAGGAATTATTCTCCATATTAACCCAAAAGGCCTCCAGTCACCTCTTAGGGATGCAACCCAGGCGAGGCGTCACTCAGACCGGGGCCATCTTGAGACGACTTTCCAAGACGAAGGCGGTTCATTTAAATCCCCCCAAATCTCTCAAAATACTTATCTTACAACATGCAAATCTTCAGCAAATATCAAGTACAATATATCCAACAATAATATAACAATGATATATTCAAAAAGTACATAATAAGGGAGATCTAACCTTGTAAGCCGAATAGCACCTCGACAACGCCCTCCCCCGCCGACTTTTGGAGGGTGACTGCGCGCCCAAGTTCGCGGGCACGCGGAGGAGGAAAATGTCTGGAAGGCGGAGCGAGGCTAGCTTGTACGAAACCTCCGTGTCTTCTTAAACGCAAATAATATTGCAATTTACCAGACAATTTTATATCTTTACCCACACCTAATTTTCTTGCGATGATATTCTGATTTTTAATTATTTATTCCAACCGCCATTTTCCTCCCTTAGCTGGAAATTCATGCTTCAATTCTCATTTTAAAAATTCGTACACAGACCAGAGACTTCAAGGAGGAATGGAGGGGCGGGGAGGAGGGGAGACGAAGACGAGGTTTTTCAAGGAACTAGTTTTTGTCTTTTCACGGACCCCTGGGGTGAAATTGCCTCAGTAACCCTACAGAAACGTCCTTGGACTAACTTTACACTATAAATATTGAGTTAGGGATTAATTCACATTAAAAAAATAAAATAAAAAAGGAGGGGAGGGGGAGGCGAGAGAGGTTGCAAGGCCAAAAGAAGTTTTTTTCTTTATTTTTGCTGGCTCCCAGATCGAAAATTGCCTTAGCAACTTTACAGAAACACACTGTAGCTAATTTAAAACCTATCTGGCCATTATTACTCACAGTTAGGGGTTAATTACCATGAAAAAGCAACATTTTAGGACTCGTGCATGGAGGAAAGTTGGACGAGCGGTGCAGGGGTATGGGAAGTTGGGACAAAGACGCAAGGGAATAAAATTCATTGTTTTTTGCGGATCCCCAAGGAAATACACTGCAACTAATTTTACACTGAGCTGACTGTTATTATTCAGAGCTGGGTATTGACTACCACGAAGAAGCAGCCTATTAATACTCGTAGGTGGAGAAGAGAAGTGAGTTGGAGGGTACGGCAGGTTCACAAAGACGCAAGGGAACTAGTTTTTTTAGTTTTATTGGATCCCAGGTCAAAAATTGTCCCAGTAGCTCCAAGGAAATATACTACAACTAATTCCATCCTGAGTTGGCTATTATTCAGAGCTGGGGATTAATTACGTTGAAAAAGCCGCATATTAGGCTGTCTCGTAGGTGGAAGAGGGAGAAAGAGAGGTGAAAGTATGAAAGGTTGCAGGACATAGAAGTAAACGGAATTAGTTTAATAATTTCCGTGGATCCCAGGTCGCAAACTGCCATAGCATCTCCACGGAAATATGATAGAAGTAATTAGGAACAGAACTTAGCTTTAATCAATAGCTTTAGAGATTAATTGATGCGAAAAGGCCGTATATTTAGAACTATGCTAGAGGAAGGCAAGGGAATAGGACGATGGGATGCAGGTTAGAAGACTAGGGGGCGGAAGGTTACAAGGTTAACAAATTTCCTTCATTATGAAAATTCCAGGCTGGTTAGCCAAATTTATCCAGAAACATGACAGAACTCACATTTTAAAAGGAACATGTCGTTACCTAAAGTTAGGGATTAATTAACATAAAAAGGCTGAATGATTAGACCGCTGGTTGGAGGAGACAGGTAGAAGGCTTAGGCAGAAGGTTACAAAGTATCTTAAGAAATTCCTTCTTCGTGGATTTTTTTTTTTTTTAAATAATTACCCTATAAGAGTCGATAAGGTGCTGGAGAGGGACGCCTTCGTGTGGCGGCTTCATTGCCTGGGCGTCCCTTTACCCCCTCCCTGGGCCATACCCCATAAGTGGATGGTGGGCAGCAGGAGGGCAACTTAAGTCTATGGGCCGCTGGGTTCACGTTTCAGTTGAACCTGGACCACCACCACCACCACCACTACTACTACTACTACTACCTAAATGCTGTTGCTATACTGCTGCTGCTGCTACTATAACTACTACTGCTGTTGCTGCTGCTGTAGTTACTACTACTTTTCTGGTACCGCTGCAGCTACTACTACTACCATACTACTGCTGCCGCAGCTACTACTACTACCATACTACTGCTGCCGCAGCTTTTACAACACTGCTGCTGCAGCAACTACGACGATTACACTATTATTGTTGCTGCTGCTGCAGCAACTACTACGATTATATTACTGCTGCTGCTACTACTATTACCACTACTATTACTATACTACTGCTGCTGCAGCTACTACTACTGCTCGTAGTGGTAGTAGTAGTAGTAGCACCGTACTACTAATGGAAGTAGTAGTATACTTCTGCGTTAAGGCACCCCAACCGGATGTGGCCAAGAGCTTGTCACTCTCACCTTATTAATGTCCGGACTCAGTAACCTAGCCCAGGACCCCTACACTCCTGACGAGGCAACAGTTGATGCATGGATGAAAGGATGGTTAGATGGATAGACTGATGGATGGTGGATAGCTGGATGACTGGTGGATGGACTGATGGAAGGATGGATGGATGGAAAGATAAAAGATCGACAGACAGACAGACAGACAGACGGATGAACCTGGGGCTACAACACAACATGACTACAAAACAAGACATTCAAATCTTCAACATTTATTACTACATTTTTACATACTGAGCTAAAAAATTATATAT
This sequence comes from Coenobita brevimanus, assembly GCF_032717465.1. Taxonomy (NCBI): domain Eukaryota; kingdom Metazoa; phylum Arthropoda; class Malacostraca; order Decapoda; family Coenobitidae; genus Coenobita; species Coenobita brevimanus. The sequence goes on along the minus strand of NC_136983.1, from coordinate 791,432 downwards.
ATACTCTTGATGTCATTATATACAATAAACACCGAACAGTAAACAATATAAAATCGTGATATTTAACTGATATTCAAACTGTCTTGACCTCAGCATCTTTCTTCAGGCACCTTAGTCGTAGCTTTCACTCAGGATCAATATACTTCAAGTACATGCCAGGGACTCCTGATGTTCGTCATTACAATCATCATTATTACTATATCATCACCATTCCCACACCACCACCATTATCATTACCATCACTGTCATCATCATCATCGCTGTTCCGCCTCCTTGTCCCATCTATATATATGTGTGGTGATGTACAGGGTTATAACAGTATTTCTACACCACCCTGGCACCATAAAAGACTTATCAATGTTATAATCTTATATTTATTACACAACCATTGTGGTTCTAGCCCAGTCTGTCTTCCTGGGCAGACCCATCAATCACAAACAAGCAGCTACTTTCCTGTGACAGTGTCTTGCCAGTCAGAACGTGGTCCTTCCACACGGCAAATGTCGGGAATGTGGAGGTGGCATACCCCTAAGAGGCTGAACTGTGTATGGGAGATTAGTATGAGTAGTTGTGTTAGCCCAGACTTTGACTACTTGGTAAATGTGGCTGAGTTCCCCGCCTGGGTGTGTTGTCCAAGGCAGCTACTGGACCTTGACCCCATTTCAGTGCCGTGGTAGTACCGTACCTCCTGGTATGCTGGTAACCGTACATGTACTGCCTTACTGGTGGACTAACGGGTGCTACACCTTGCCAAAGGGTGACCCGGGACTATGCAAGGCAGGGTCGTCCATCTTCCCTGAGCCAGGCACGTGACCCAGCCACACACCCTGCCACACAACCATAAAATGAACCAACCATCTGTCCTGAACACAACAATGAACCCTAACCTGTTCAGTCCAATAACCTAATTCATATTTCATTCCCGTTACATTAGATGCTTTTACTCAGCTAAGGGTGTGAGTTGTGAGCAGGGCAGTGAAATGGCGGGGGACAGGGCGACTTGGAGGCGTTTTGTTTGTGGCCACCCCAAACGGGATTGAGGCGTCTGGCAATAGATAGATAGATAGGACACACCTCTGCTAATGAAGGGGTTGATGAAGGCAATATTGACTCATCCAGGTAAAAAAAAAAAAAAATAATAATAATAATAATAATAATAATAATAATAAAGTTGTCCAAAAGCAACAAAAATTAAACTGAAAAACCTGATGATGTATTTTATAACTTATTCTTGCTCGCTGCATCCTGAGTCACCTTGAGAAAACCCTGTCATACTGAACGGGTTAAAGGATGCTTCTGACCCCCTTCACTACAACGCGTCTTTCCAAAGGTGAAGAGAATCATCGGACGGCAGCAAGAATTAAAACAAATATATATAAGGGTGGGTGCCGTTATACGAGCATTCGCTACTGTATATGAGAAACCGACGATACAAGAATGAGGAATTTACATCCAAATTCATTGATGCCAGCAGGGTCAGTCAACCAAACTCTATTTTCACCACATGTTATGTACTCTGTTATACCAGCCTCGTATTCCTCCTCCCTCCCCAGTCCATTATTTGAGTTTTTGCGTTTTTTTTTTCCTTTAAATCCATTATACGAGTTTCCACTATCAAAGCAGGCCTCCATTAACATATCCCACGCGTTTAATGGACCTGCATGTACTGAACTTCACACACACACACATACACACACACACACACACCTGACCTAAACACTACTTTGTGACGACTCACGCTTAACTGCGTAGCCCCATGCAGTAACTCCAAAAACACTGAAATCAAAATTGAGACAACAGAGGAGGGAATGTGGAATTTTGCATGCACAGCGGCTTCCAGTCCCTCCACAAAGCACCTCGTATTTTTGTGACACAGTTAGGTGGAGGAACTCTGAAGGTGTCATTAAAAAAAGAGAACGAGTGTGTGTGACCTCAGGGATTAGGGGCTGAATAAGGAGGCTAGAGACGGGGCAGTGTGGAGAGCTGCTGTTCACCCTTCCCACACTGCAGACTCCATATGACACAATGAAGGTCTGAATGGTCCACACTGCAAGTCTCACAAGAGGTACAAAGTTAAATCTTTTTATTTATCTATAGCCAAACGACACAATCCCTTCAGGGGCGGCTGCTTGTCTTTGAGTTAATTGTTTTACAGGGAGGGGCATGAACCCTCTGCCAAACCTCTTGTTGACACGAAGGGACTGTACAAAGCTCCACTGGTTATAACACAGTGACCAAGAGGGAAGGTACACTACTTCACAAAGAACCAGTACACCAGGGGCTGACACACGTAGGCAAGATGGAACCTTTATAAACCAATAAAACAAACCAACACCTCCAATTTCTCTGTGTTCTGAGTCTGGCACATTTGCAGCACCTTAACTGAACTAAAACAAACGTATTCCTTCACGGCCAACTCCAGAATCAAACACCTTTACAGGAGAACGATGTGCACTGCTACCAACTAAAGACTAGCAATTATGAACACCAACTAAATATATAGGGAAGGTTTAATATACAGCAGACCCAGGCTATAATGAACTAATTGGGAGGAAAGCCTGATCTGATAAAAGCCGATGGTTCAATATATCAGATGGTTCCCCTGAGGTGGGATTTCAAGCACATGTTTGAAAATAAAATGGAGCACAGTAAACAGTAACACATTCTAGTACTTGAAATGTAAACTATACCATTTTATACTATCCTGGCTTGTAATTTTACCCCCCCGGTGCTTATTTCACATCCTTGTCACAGCACTTCTTCATGACTAGTACAGTATTAGTATAGTGTGTCATTACAACTCAGTGATCATGACGGGGAGAGGGCAATGTCAGGCCAGGTTGGAGTACAAAGGGTAGGAAACACATGGACTGCCACCCACTGCACCCCATTTAAAGGATGTGGTTTGTTTTGGCCGATGGAAGTCCAGTGGCGTTCGTAGTGTCCGTTAAGTCCAACATCTGGTCTACCGAGGTCTTCGTGGTGTCAGTTAAATCCGACACCTGGTCTATTGAGGTTTAGCGTCTGTTAAATCTACCAAGGTCCATTAAAGCAAGGGTCTACTGTATACCTCAATTCTAAATGCCCTGCTTCTTGCTAAAGCTATATACAGTATATGAAAAATAATGCCGAGTTCCTTGCTAGAGAGAGAGAGAGAGAGAGAGAGAAAATTGCAATGTCGTGGGTAACAATGCACCTGTAATGTCCGTCTAAATGCCTGTGTTGCTAAGAGAATGTATAGAAGCAATGTTATGTTCCCTGATTTATAACAACCTTACTGGAATATGCCAGGTATGTTACTAAAATAATAATAATAATAATAATAATAATAATAATAATAACTCTGATACCAATACTGTACTACTACTACTATTACTACTACTACTACTATTACTACTACTACTACTACTGCTACTACTACTACTAATAATAATAATGATAATAATAATAAAAATAATAACAATAATCATCATCATCATAACTAGCTAAACTGAACACCAAGTATGAAATTTATAACGAATCTTTAACTGCCTCGTTGGTTGATATGACGATACAATATACAAAAATAATGCCACAGCCTCTGCTTAAAACAGAGAGAGAAATTTATGTACATTATCATCATCACTAACATCATCATCATTATTAACATTACCATCATCATTATCAGTATTAACATCATCATTATTATTAACATTATTATTATTATCATCATTATTAACATCATCATCATTATTAACATCATCATCATTATTACTATCATCATTAACATCATCACCATCATCATCTTAACACTATGTAAACAGGAACCACTAATACTGTTTATGTTTAAATGCCATGTTCCCTGCGCAAACAATCATCATCATCACCACCATCATCATCATCATTACCATCATCACCAAAATAACCATCATTAACATCAACACCACCATCATCACCACCATCAACATCGCATCACATCATTACTATTAACATCATCATTAACATCAACACCATCGTCTTCCCCACTTACACAAGAGGTATCCAGAAAGGGGACGGAGAAAGTTTGAAAGAATGACCACAGCAAAGCGCCATCGTCCCATCCCCTCCTCATGCATGGCCACGTTCATTGTATATAATAATGTTTTTGTAAATGGAAAAAAAAAAAACAAAGAGAGAGAAAATGAACAAGAAGTATACCAAGACTTTTGGGTCCAGGGTGAGTTTTTTGAGGATGCCAGTGAGCCGAAGTGACACACAGGAAGGCGAAGTTTGACTGAATATTCCCCTCTACCCTCCCCCCCAAAAAAAATCATACGCTAAAATAAGCCAAAACCAGAAAATTAAATATAGTAGAGCAAATACTAAATCTTCGGGTCCTCAGACAGATTTTCGAGGATGCCAGTGGGCTGATGGACGCAGGGGAGGGTGAAGTTTGATTGTATACCCCCCCTTCCCCCTCCCAAAAAATTATTAATGAGCCGGAATGGACAAAACAGCTATGAAATATAAGACTGTTAAATCTTGGGGTCGTCCACCAGTTTTTCGAGGACGTGGGTGAGGTTAGTAACGCAGGGGATGGTGAAGTCCGGCCGCACTTCACCGGTGACGGTCTTCTTCTTCCCGTTGATCCACACCGTCGCCCCCACGCCGGCATTCACCCCACCCTTGATGTCCGTCTCCAGCTTGTCCCCCACCATCACACACTCTGCTGCTGCCACCTGCCGAATCAACCTCTCAATCAGTAAGTCAATCAAGCATTTAATCAATCAACTGCCCAAACAATCAGTCAATCAACCAATGTCAATCAATCAAACTATATCCATCTCAAGTTTGTCTCTCACCATCACACACTCAGCTGCTGCTACCTGAGGATATATGGCTATTATTATTATTATTATTATTATTATTATTATTACTACTACTACTACTACTACTATTATTATTATTATTTTCATTATCATTACTCATTATTATTATTACTGTTTATTTTCTGTTATTATTAATGTCCTATTTCATCCCCACCAAAATAATCATCTTCAAAATCATCATCATCATCATCATCATCATCATGTCCAATTCTCTATTACTAAATAAAAGGAAAAAGTGAAAGAGATCCCCCCAAAAAAATCACCCCCACCCACCCACACCCACACCCACACCCACCCACCTGCAGCTCATCACATGCCACATCATATATATCTTTGCTGGGTTTCTCCACACCGGTGTCGCCGCTCACTACGATGGCGTCAAAATACTTCTCACAGCCGCTCTCCGTGATCTTCTCCCACTGGGCCACTGACGGACCTGCACCAGTTACAAAAATAAAATCAGTAAAGGGAAATCATCATTGTCCTTACTAGCATCATCATCATCATCAAAATCATCACCACTGGTATCATTATCATCACAAATATAAATATCATAATCGCCATTAATATGAAAATCATCGCCATCAATATCATCATCATCATCATCATCAAAATCATCACCATAAACATCATAAGCATCATCACCAGCAATACCATCATTACAAATAAAATAATCATTACCTTCATCATTATCAACATCATTACAAATATAATACCAATCATCACCATAAATATCATCATCACAACCATCATCATCATAATCACAACCACCACCATCATCATTATCATCATCATCAACCTACAAATCACCTTCAGCATGATCATGGCCCTAACCCTCCTTCCCCACACAGTTCATCCATTTTAGCTCATCACTAGGGTGCTGGAGAGGGGTGCCTGCATGGGGTGGCACATACTACTGTACAGGACTGGTCGGATCCACTGCCTGGTTATACTAATGCCCCTTTACTCCTTCACTATTCACTGAAAGGAGGATGGTGAACTGAAGGAAGAAGGTAACATAAGCCTGCAGTCCACTGGGGGAACAGGAACTACTACTAATACCTATACTGTTACTTCTTTTTATTTATTTATTTATTTATTTTAGGGAACAATTATGCAGGCCTTTGGTTCCTTCTTCCTTGAAACAAAATATAATAATAATAATACTGTATATTTGAAGTCTAGATTATTATTTTCTATGCATTAGGAAGGTATTTAATGCCACGGATAATTAATTACATCACTAGGAGAGGTCTTTCTGGGCTGAGTAAGGTCATCCGGCATGAAGAACCAAAACACCACCATATAAAAACACCATCATTATCATTCCGACCTCTTTCCCCACTGAAAGATGGGATGAGACAGGGCATGAGTAAGATAAGACCTGACAGAAGGAGGATTTAAAAAAAAAAAAAAAAAAAAAAAAAAAACGTATTTACTACTACTACTACTGCTAATAATAATAACAATAACAATAGTAATAATAATAATAATAATAGTAATAATAACACTTTACCATTAGTGATCAGGCCAAGGTTGAAGTTACTGGCTAATTCATCCAGCATATCAGTCACTGGTGGATCCAACGACAGTTTCGACAACCGCTCACGTTTCCACACGGAGAAAACATCATCTGAAAAGACACGCGATCTTTGTTATACCTCAGTGATCTATCTGTCTACTTATAGCCAGATGCCTTCATCCCATAAGGGGTGGCCACAAACAAGTCACCTCCATGTCATCCTGTCCTGCCATATCGCTGCCCTCCCCCAAACTTACACCCCTTTCTGATATACCTCTCTACTTCATCCCTCCATGTCGCCCTGTTCCCTGCCATTTCACTGTCCTGGATGGATGGGTGGATGGATAGACAGATATGGACAGCTACAGACATATAGATACTGACTGACTGACTGACTGGCTGATTCACTGTTAGACAGATAGATGGATGGATGGAAAGACAGATAGATAAACAGATAGATTTACGGATAGATAGAAAGATGGATGGTACTACCCCCACCCAACCACTCACCTAACAGATGCAGGTATTCTGAAGGCAGCACGGCAGCCCAGATATTCCTCCTCCACAAATCCAAACCCACTTGGTCTGTGTTGTGTGGAGGGGCCGGCGCTTCTCGGTATTTGCGCAGAAAGTCCTGAGTGATCTGCTGACTCTGCTCTCTGCTCACGCCCTGCTCGGCCAGCCATTGCGACACCTGGGACAATACGAGATGAAAAACCAATATATTTCCATCTATCTATCTATCTACAGCCAGATGACTTAATCTCGTATGGGGCGGCAACAAACAAATTGCCTCCATGTCACCCTGTCCCCTGCCATTTCACTGCCCTCCCCCTCAAGTCACAGCCCAGTCCTTCATGTCACCCTGTCCCCTGCCATTTCACAGCCCAATCCTTCATGTCACCCTGTCCTCTGCCATTTCACTGCCCTCCCCCTCAAGTCACACCCCAGTCCTTCATGTCATCCTGTCCCCTGCCATTTCACACCCCAGTCCTTCATGTCACCCTGTCCCCTGCCATTTCACTGCCCTTCCCCTCAAGTCACACCCCAGTCCTCCATGTCACCCTGTCCCCTGCCATTTCACTGCCCTCCCCTCCAACTCACAGCCCAATCCTTCATGTCACCCTGTACCCTACCATTTTGCTGCCCTTCCCCCATCTTTAACCTCAAGTTAACCTCTTCAGTCTCATGATATATATTTCTTTAGGTCTCCACACTATGATGAAGACCTACCATAATTAGTTTTTCTCTCTCTCTACATATATGTTTTCTGGTCTCCACACTATGCTGCAGACCAACAACATTTGCTTTCTTTCTCTCCATTCTCTTAATCTAAACACTGTGATGGACACCTGCTATATTTGTTGCGCTGTTTTTTTCCTCTCCATACATTGATGCAGACCTACCATACTAGATTAGCTGTTTCTTTCATTCTTTTCCTTCCTTTTTTCCAGACACTTTCCAGTCTGGTGTCATTCTTTCATGTCCTCACCAACTCACTTCATCTTCATACAACTGTTTCCTAGACAAACAGCCCCAAACTCCTCCTTTCATGGACTTTTATCAAGTTATTTTTTTTAAGGGCCAGCACCCATCTAGCAACAAACTCTCATCCCTTTTCTGTCCGACTCTCCAATGCAAGAGTTAGTCTTTCCTTCCAATCCTTCATGTATGCAACAGGTCAACTCTGGAAATGTCTCCCTCTGTCTGTATTTCCTACTGCCTATAACCTCCAGTCTTTTGAACACTGTGTGCAGGCAACTCAAACTGAACAGATCTTGAATTTTGCTCTCTGTTGTATTGTTTTTCTTTTTTCTTGGGGGGAACAATCTTGAAGGCTTCTAGGCTTTGGTTCCTTCTTCCTTGCATTAAAAAAAAACTCAGCTTAATACAGTACTCTATTCCAGCAACAAACACCAGATGATTTATTCAGCAGAGAATGAGTCACACACACACACACCCACACCCACACACACAGGAGTTCCATACACAAGTACAAATGCACCTTTATTTACAACACTGTATACAAAATAAACAATAGCGATGCAGGATTCCAAACACACGGCGCTGTAAATTCAAAAATAAAATCCCACACAAAGAAAATGGGAAACTACTCATCACCACAAAAACTTTTTCATTAACCTTGATCCCCTCCCCCCTCCAAAAAATCAATGTGTATAACTTGAGAGAGAGAGAGAGAGAGAGAGAGAGAGAATATCCCCCTGTTAATGTGTAGGGGTATGAGGCTAGGCTGTAAAATAAAAAAAAGTCCATATATATAGAGCAACACTGATGCCTCCTATACCTTCATTACTCTAACTTGGCCTATAATTGCCGTGTCTCCACCTTGCATGCCAAGCTGTAGCAACAGATTAACACTAAATATGGTGCTATTACTACAACTCTGTATTCAATATGGAGATGGCAATTTTTGGGCCAAGTTAAGGTGAAAACAGTAGAGCAGAGTAGTTACAGAGACTTTTATGAGCTTGTTTGAATAGAAAATAAAATAAAAATAAATATAGTCACAGTGAATCCATAATCATCCCCCACGAGGCGTATGGGGGTCTGAAAATAATATTCGCGTGCTTCAACCTAAATTGGAAAGTGGAGAGCAAACCCTAGAATTTATGAGTCATTTGAATTTATGGTGGTCATTTAGGGAGAGTCTGTGGTCAATATGTATGGTTAGCCTGCATCCCATATTGGTAAATGCAGTCAGCAACCATACAGGAAGGCCAAATACATTCCATCATCGGCAAATACAGTAAAACCTCGATTTAACATACCTCAACAGACTGGGTGCTGGGTTTTATGGATACTACAAGGGTCACTAAACTTCCATCGGCCATAACAAGCAATGTCTGATAAATGGGGTGCAGTGGGTGACAGTCCATGTGTTTCCTACCCTTTGTACTCCAACCTGGCCTGACATTGCCCTCTCCCCATCATGATCACTTGAGTTGTAATGACACACTATACTAATACTGTACTAGTCATGAAGAAGTGCTGTGACAGGGATGTGAAATAAGCAGCAAGAGGGTGACATTCTGGGCCAGGTTAGTGTAAAATGAGTATAGATTACACTCTGAGTACAAGAATATGTTGCTGTACTCATTTACTTCTACACATGTGCCTGAAATCCAACCTGGGGGGGTGAACATCGGATATAATAGGCTATTGGTTTTATCAGAATTGGCTTCTCCCCAATTAGCCCATTAGAGGGTCGAGTGTACTCCAAAAATCGTCAATAATTAAGGGTCTCCGCTCCACTTTGCAGTTTAAGGAGCAAGTGTACAACCGGAAGCTACAAAAGTACTGTACTGTACATTCTGCCCCCACGGTGATGTACATGCATAATGGTGTTTGTACATAGGTGAATATTAACCCCTTGGTAGTCCTTTAGTGTGTGTGTGTGTGTGTGTGTGTGTGTGTGTGTGTGTGTGTGTGTGTGTGTGCTGAGTCTGCATACATGAGGCAACTTTCTTCTCAATGTTAACAAAATATTATGAATCACGGCCTTGTTCTCACTGTTGATGTTAAGCTATGTACGCAACACTACTGGCACACACACACACACACACACACACACACACACACACACACACAGCCAGCCAGCACACCCTTCAGCATAACAGTCATCACCACCACCACCATCATCATCATCATCATCATCATCATCATCCCAACCCAATGATGGAGAGAGAGACAACTTTCAATTTTGGATAGCTTTTCATTTTTGCAAATTCAAGTTCAAATGTATTTTAAACTTACAGGAAACGTAATGATGAATTTTGAATCTATAACTATAAATTTTTAAACATTCTATTATCTTTTAAATAAACTGATACCTTTTTCAATTTGTTTAAGCTATGAACCAGATGATTTCATTCAGATCTGATGATGATGATAATAATAATAATAATAATAATAATAATAAAATAATAATAATAATCATCATCATCATCATCATCATCATCCAGACCTCCTCTACCACCCTATCCAATGGGCCACGCTTCCATTCACTCATCATTCAAGTCCCCGGAATCCTGGCTCGATCTGATATGCCAAAAATATTCACCAAGTTCTGTAGCTTCACATAAACATATCCGAGTCAATAATACTGTAATAATAATAATAATAATAATAATAATACTCCAATCTTTTTTTCTGTTCCTTTACTACACTCATTACACTACACATCTCACACGATATGCGTTAATAGCATTTAAATCAACCTCTTCAGTACGACAACCCCTTTCCCACTCTCTCTTTCTCATCACCACCACACCACCTCACTCATCTCACTGGAAAAGGCTTACTGACAATCCCCAATAGTCATTTCACTCATATCCAGAATCTTTAGCTTCTTCATTTCATATCTACCATTCTACCTGCCTACTTTCATCTACCATTCTACCACTGCTACCATTAATACCATGTACCATTCCACAAGATTATTATACCACTGCCATTTCCAAGATTCTCCTTACTTCTTACCTACCATTCTACCATTGCCACCATCCCTTACTAGGTACCATTCCTCATTCTACTTTACCGCAACCATTTCCATGTTTCTCCCAACTTCTATCTACCATTCTACCACTACCACTTTCACCATCTCCTCATGATACTTACCACACCCATTTCCCATGCTCTTACTCTCTACCTACCATTCTACCTTTCTTATCACCTACCATTCCTTATCATACCTACTGTACCACAACCATTTCCTCCCCTCCAACCTTTTAGCAATTTTCCTCATCCACTTCTCCTCTACTGATGCGCCACGTTGTCAATTTTATGCATACTAACTCCAGACAAATTAATTCTCCTCATGACAGATTTGAAGAACTCTCGGACAACATTCGCAGAGGTTACGGGAGTCTATGGCTGCTCTCTCTCCCCCTCCCTCCCTTTCTCTCTCTCTCCCTCTCTCTCAAAATGAAAGTTGCTTTGAAAGTGTACCATGTGTGGGCAAAAGAACTCCACTATCTCCATTACAGTCCAGGATCCCATTTCATAGCCCAATTTCTGGTCGGGTAAGGAAGCTCCCTAGCATCTCTTCCTTAACGATTTATTTTTCAAACTATCCCAAGCACCTCTTCCTCAATGATTTATTTTCCAAGTTACTCAAGAATATCCTCAGATTTGCTTCCGGTATCTTTGTAATATCACCATAGATTGCATGAATAACACAGAGGAATACAGTAATGGAGTAAAATCAGATGTAAACCAGTAAGGAAGAGGTGAAAAGAATCTGAAATAAACCAGTAAGGAAGAGGTGTTAGTGAGCTTCCTAACCACACTCCAATACTGCCCTGTGTCTCCCTCTTGGACCATTAACAGAGGCAATGAGAGTCACCAGCCACTCACACTCCACTACAAAATCACTAAGTCAGGCATTGTGGGTGAAAGGAGTCTCCACCTATGCACTGCCAGGGGTTCAGTGCTACCACAGCTTCACATTAAATACCGTTGACAGGTCCTGCAGTTTGTGGTTCCTACACACTTGCTCCACTCCCTTCTCTTGTAGGGTGTTGTACGCTGGTTTGGAGGAGCGGGCTAGGAGGCAGAGGAAGTCCTCCATGGCACTCTTAAGCCCGGGATCCATGCCTCCCTCCCGAACCATCAGAAGTGTGGCCACGATCGTCTGTGGCCACTCGCTCTCCAACAGAAAGTCGCTGAGCCAGGGGATGGTCGGCAAAAGGAGACTCAGCGTGTGCATTCCCAGGAACCACAGGTCCATCAGGTTGCCCCAGTGATGCTCGTACTTTGAAGACACCACCAGCGTGGAGTAGTCCTGGCTTTCCTCCACGTTGTGCGCGTCCCACAGAAAACGCACCGTCGACTGCACGAACCTGAAAATCGTGAAGTCCGTGCTCTTGACGTTTGGGTGCTGGTGGCGGAGGATCATCAGGCCGAGGATACACAGGTTCCCGCTGAGCTTGAGATGGCATACCTCAGGTGGAATATCCGGCACTTTGTTGAAGATGAATTTCAGGAGGGAGTAGTAGAACACGTTTGCCTTGACTCGGTCCGGCTCCTGCACCACTATGTTCATGAAGATGTTGCTGATGGTGCCCATGGCCTCACTGGCAGAGTATACCTTGTCCATAGAGATCTGGCAGTCCTCCTCCTTAGCCTGAGGGCCAAACACCTCCTTGATGTTGTTCCAGTGGTGGGTGAAGTAGTCGTAGAGGAGGGTCTCAAGCTGGAGTTCGAGGAGGATGGTACGTGGGGTGTCCTCGGCCGTCAGATGGCAAAGACCCGGAAGAAGGAAGCGCAGGATGTCCGGCAGACGATCCTTACTCTCGTCTCTGGACCACGACTTGGACTGACATTTTTTCTTTGGCTTCAGGAATTTTTTATTGTGGTCAAAGTTGTGTTTACAGATCTTAATTATGAAGGGGATGGTCTGGTACACGCCCTCCCTGTTGGCCTCCGTCTCCTCCGCCAGCCAGGCACCCAAAACACGAATAGTTGCACAGACAAACATGAGATTCTTTGGGTTTTCTAAGAAGGCATCATCTACTGAAGCATCCTGTAAGAAGGCAAGGACAGCATTGAAGGCACCTTTGAGAGCAGCGTATAACTGCTGCTTCTGCTTCTGCTCAAAATCAACAGCACCATTGACTAGAAATATTATGGCAATCTCCAATATAGTGTAACATGCTGTGGTTGGCGAGGCGAGGGCCACGGCCTCCTCGAACGTCCGATCTTCCAGGCTCATGCGCACCTCGATGCATGACAGGTGTACCATCATGAGCAATAGTTGTCTGCCTTTGGTCTTCCTGGACGAGACTGCTTCGGACTCTATCTGCAGGACCCAAGGCACTCCCAGACTCTCCATGGCAGCACCTGCAAGCCTCAGTCCCTGGATCCTCTGTTCCTGTCCCAGTTTGCTCAATATTACATCTGATAACCCAATATGCAAGTTTTCCTTCCACTCCGGCTGTCCCACTTCCCCAGGGGGCCAAGGGAGGCTCTGCAGCATGTACGTGAGGTGGTTGCACAGGACAAACTTACGCTCATCGTGGTTCCCGGCAAACTCCTTGCCCATGTGGTTCATCAGTTTGGTAAAGGCTTCCGGTTCGTCCTCCCAAGTACGTGACCCCTCCTCCGAAACCACCGCCATGATCACCTCTATGGCATCGTCACAATACATACTCTCCGTAGTGTACGCATCCACCAGGGACCCTATTGCTTCAAAGTCTATAACGGCCTTCCTCCCACTCTTCTCGGACACCACAGTTTTGAGGCAGTGGAAGGCGTCTTTGATCAGCGTCAAATCTGTTTCGTGCAGCTCTGGGTTGGCTATGATCTCGGTCAGCGTGGGGATCAGCTCGTGCAAGGCCGGGCTGCCTTGACACGAGGATATGAAGCAGGTGAGGACAGTGAGGGCGATGGATTTGAACATAGACGGGGGACAACCCTCAGGCACATCACGCGTCATTAACATACGGGCCAGGAAGGGCAAACCCACGGCATCTAGCAGCGCCTTCTTCCCTCCCTCGTCCAACTCCTCGGCCTTAATCAACTTGGTCACCATCAGGAGTGCCGCAAACTTCTCCGTGTCGCTCTTGGCCCGCCTCAGCATGACCACGGCCCTATCGAAGGGTCCGGCGAGAGTCAGCGGGGCGATGGGTCCGGTATCGGCGCGACTCTCGCTGGCCTCAGAGTCCATGTGGTCTGAGGTGCTGTCAGCCGGGGGCCCCTCAGGACTTGACGACCCATCATCGCCACAGCTGGCCATTGCGCCCAAATCTACCAAACTTCTTCTACCAACAACTGAAAACAAATGAACATCAACTGTAGGTTTACAGGCCTGGGCAGGAGCAGTGCTTCTAGCTTAGGGTACTTATCTCAACATGCAACACTGCCACACAGCCACCATCAATACTGTTTTCTTCTGTAAACTATGAGATTTACAGTTCTTTATACAGTAGTTCACAGTACTTATAATGTACATGGATCTTTATTGCTATCATCATCATTGTCTCCGAAGTCTTGCTCTTTCCTGAGAAGCAAGGACAGGGGATAATGTTTTACAAGATCGCCTCAAGGCTATTCTGTCCCTCCACGTTCCTCCAACTGCCTCAGTCCCTCCCCTCCACCTGCATGACTAAGAAGGCAAACATCAGTAGTGCTGCACAGAAGGAAGGAGACGGAAGATGATTTTGGTGATGTTAAGGTTTCTTGAGAAAGCGTGGCTAGTATTTTAGCAGGGAAGTGGTCATCACAAATGCATAAAGGCAAGAAAGAGAAGGAAAGCACCCTTCCTCTGCACTCCCAGTGTACTGCTCTCCTCGTTTATCATATCCTTTATTGTCTTCTTCATCCGAATCAGCCTTAAGCTTGTATATATGACATCTGATGGCTTGCTATCCATGTACAATGTACATATACAACCACATCCATCTGACATTTTTCCATTTCTCCATTCTACATCATATAACACATTTTCAGTTCTTTTGTCCACACAGTAATTATACATAATTCATGTCAATTTTTAGCTTAGGCTCATTAGGGTTTTTACGAATAGCCTGTCTATTTTCACCCACAGGAACGTTGCCACTCACAAAACATGAATGCCAGTCATGACTCCATGAAATTCGGTAAGGGAAAGCAATGACTGTCTCTGATTACTAGTGCAATCAACTCTCTAATCTGACTACATCAGCCAAGTTTGTGCAAATGCACTAGTTTTACTAAGTACAACCACACTGACAATTCTTTATCACTCATTGTTCACATTTTACTCACAACTGAGATTATTTGCATCCGAGTGAAGTTAGTTACTGATTTAACAAATATGATTACATATGTGTGTGTTGTCCCAGATGACTGGCTGAAGAGTGTAATTGTAAATGTGTACAAGAGGAAGGGTGATGCCCTGGAAAGAGGAAATTATAGAGGTATAAAGCTTTCAGATCAGATAATGAAGGTAATGCAGAGAGTTCTAGAAGGTATGATTAGAGAAAGAGTGAATATTGATGAGATGCAGTTTGGGTTTATGCCAGGTAGGGGGACCACTGATGCCATATTCATTGTTCAACGGCTTCAGGAAAAATATACAGGAAAGAAAAGGGATCTGTACTTTGTTTTTGTTGATTTGGAGACGGCCTTTGACAGAGTCCCTAGAGAGGTGGTGAAGTGGGCAATGAGAAGGCTTGGCTTGGAGGAGTGGCTGGGTAGGGTGGTTATGGCAGAGAGAGCATGTAAACACTGTCAAACATGAAGGGATTGATCTTGCTGAGTCTTTTGATTGTGTGGAAGTTTTGTTATTTGGGATGAGATGGAGGGATGGGGTGGAGAGGTATATGAGAGAGGGGGTGTGTGAGTTGGGAGCAGGGCAGTGAAATGGCAGGGGACAGGGCGACTTGGAGGTGATTTGTTTGTGGCCACCCCAAAACGGGATTGAGGCGCCTGGCAATAGATAGATAGATAGATAGTTATGTGCTGGAGGTGGAGATGAAGCCAGCTCTGTGGCAAGAGTGAGGAGAGGTTGGAAGAAGTTCAGGGAGCTGCTGCCTCTACTGACAGATGGCTTTCTCTCTCTCTCTGCTAAGGGACCACTGTCCATGGCATGTTAGGAGTGTAAAGCTGTATGGAAGTGAGACCTAGGTAGTAAAGGAAGAGGATATTCATTGGCTCATATAGAAATGACAATGATTAGATGGATGTGTAGTGCATCCTTGAATGCAAGGCCTGAGGGGATTCGGATTGCGACTGAAGAGATGAGAGGAAGGATGGGACTGCAGTGTATTGGTGTTGTGATGAAGAGGGGTTAATTGAGACGGTTTGGGAATGTTGAGAGGACGGAAGATGACAACTGGGAGTGGAAAGTGAGAAGTGTCAACGTCAGAGGTAGAGTTGTAAGAGGCAGACCAAAAAAAAACCTGGAACAAGGTCATACAGTGTGACCTCTGGAATACAAGACTGAATAGGGAGGCTGCCAGGAAATGAGCGAAAGTAGAGAACTGCAGTAAGGTGGCCAAGGCCGATGCACGCAAGCAGGTTGGAGCGTTTATAAACGATACGATATAATACCTGTACAAATGAACGATACAATATGATTATCATTAATACCTGTACAGTATTAGTTATTTTTATTATTACAGGTATATTATTTTAACTATTATTATTATTATTATTGTTCCATCCATCACCTAACCCAGTGCTGCCCCATGAGGAGCATAGAAGCCCGGGGCTAGGCAAGTTGGTCCTGACATTTAAGATAAGAGTGACCAGCCTCACTCGTCCCTGAGTGGCATTACATGAACAATAAACCCCAACCACCCCTTGGATTTTTATTATTATTATTATTATTATTATTATTCCTACTGCTACTACTACTACTACTTTTACTACTACACCCCCACAACTACTACTACTATTATCACTACTACTACTACTACTACTAGGTGTCCTGGGGCTGGCAGTGTAGTAAGGTGCTGAGTCAGACCACAAGGGCAGATGGAGTGTTGCGTTTACCTCATCCAATCAGGGATCAAGGGCGTGTGATAAGAGATTGCGGGACTTAACGATAACAACCACAGCCACGCAGTAACGAGGGGGGGGGGGTTATATCAGTTCTTGCTATCCTATACCAGTCCTCAGTCTCTTTTTCCTTTTTTCATGTATCACCAGGCAGTGGATCGGCTCTGTTATATCAGTGCCACCACATGAAGGCACCCATCTCCAGCACACACAAATAGTTCTACTCAGGGAATGGATTATCTAGTCTATTACCATCCATGTGGAAAGACATTCAATCCTTCTCAAAAAATAAAAACTCAAAGAAAATATTAATATTCATTCATTCATCATCCAATCCTACACTACCCCATGAGGAGAGTAGGAGCCCGGGGCTAGGCAAGCTGGTCCTGACATTTAAGATGAGAGTGACCAGCCTCACGCATCCCTGAGTGGCGGTACGTGAGCAATAAACCCCAACCACCCCTTGGATATAAACCTAATAATAATAATACAATTAATAAATGTCTTCCTTAATAAAGTTTTTCATCAGTTTCCTAAAAAATGCATAAAATTACCAAGCACTATACACACCCACCCACACACACACACACACACACACCCACAAAACCACCCACCCATAGACACATACACACCCATACACCCACCCGCACCTACACACACACACACACACCCATACACCCACCCGCACCCTCACACACACACACACACACCCATACACCCACCCGCACCCACACACACACTCAACCCTGTAGTGTTTACGATCCCTCTATACATTTAACCGTCAAATGTCTTGATGTTTACCTCACACAACCTTGTAATATTTATGGTATATCTTTTTCTGTTTGACATTTTATTGGTTGGAGAGAGAGAGAGAGAGACAGAGACAGAGAGAGAGAGAGAGAGAGAGAGAGAGAGAGAGAGACAGAGAGAGAGAGAGAGACAGACAGACAGAGAGAGAGAGCATGAATGAATCCAGTATAAAAAAATGGGTCGAAAGCAGTGAACATTTTAGTCAACAGTTTAGAGAGAGACAGACAGACAGAACAAAATCCAGGTGTCTGTTTACCTGAGTACAAGCGGCCTGGTCGAGCTCGGTGGTGTGTAGCAGCGTGTTGTCGAGGTCGAAGATGATTGTGTTGATGCCGCCACCACCACCCAGACCATCCAGCGCACTAGACATTCCCCAACAACAGCAGCAACAACGCCCTCTCAGTGCACTCAATAAACGGAGAGGGTACTACACAATGACCTCAAACGACACCAAACTACCTCTGATTTAACACGCTAACGACCACACCAAATTACTCCCTAACAAATTAACGACCTCAAATTACCTCTCTAACACACTACCACAACAAACCACCACTCACTGCACTCAATTAAAGCACATGTAACTACTGAATGACCTCAAATGACACCCAACCACTCACTTACAGGCTAACTACCACAATAAACTACCACTCAAGACAAGAAGGAACTGCCGTGTAACTTAAAACCTCAATGCTCTCAATAATGGCAGACAAAACTACCGAATGACCTCAAACCACAACAAACCACCTCTGACTTACCACACTCTCTACCACAACACTCTACCACTCAGTACCTACCTGTCACGTAAAGAAACAGCCGTAAAATATTGAACCTGGTCACAATATGGATGAAAAAGACTGATAACAAAATATTGTGCTTTTTTTAATAATATAAAATCCCACTGTAACCTAGAAGGGATATAAACTGCCAAAGAGATTCGTTAATTGGACAAACTACCTTCAAACACTAACGACCTGGACGAAAAAACGACAGAAATTTAAATGCCAGGACGAGCTATCACTAAACCGGAAAGAAAGTTATAATTCTCGCAACTGTAACTTTCAAACAACTCTACTCAAGCAACTCAATCCCCAAACAACTCTACTAAGGCAACTCAATCCCCAAACAACTCTACACAATCAAATCAATCCCCAAACAACTCTACTCAAGCAACTCAATCCCCAAACAACTCTACTCAAGCAACTCAATCCCCAAACAACTCTACTCAAGCAACTCAATCCCCAAACAACTCTACTCAAGCAACTCAATCAACAGACCATAAAAGGGGAATCAAACTCACAAAATGGTCCCAAGAATACGAAAAATTGAGCTCGGCTAATTCCGTAACTCGGAAAAAATACTAAAAAAAAATAATTAGGATCAACAAATTCCCCAAACTGAAAGAACTGAACTGAGTGAGCCACAATTCGGAGAAAATATGGTCTTTGAAATATCCCCAATTAAAAAAAAAAGAGAGGAAAGAATATTAACTTATTTTGTAGTAATAATAATAATACTGTAATAATAATGATGATACAATGCCTAGGCCTCCCAACCAGAAAAAAATAATACTGGCAGGACAAAACCCAGATGAACTAACTTGGGACAAAATTACCACAGAACTTGCTATAGGACAAAATTAAAGCCAAAGACTCACAACCTGGACAAAACTATGAACTAGGAAAACTCGCCGACGGCAGGACAATCTGGGGGTGGGTCAGGGCACAGTGGTAAGGCGCTGTGAACTGGT
This sequence comes from Coenobita brevimanus, assembly GCF_032717465.1. NCBI lineage: Eukaryota > Metazoa > Arthropoda > Malacostraca > Decapoda > Coenobitidae > Coenobita > Coenobita brevimanus. The sequence continues at coordinate 772,000 of NC_136983.1, read as the reverse complement.
GTGAGGTGGACTGGAGATCACCCCACTCCTTCCTGCCTTCACCTGAAATATTACATCACTCATAATATGGTTGCACCTTAACAATTTTAAATATCCATATATACACACCCAGTACCAATATATAAATCCCTCAGAATCCTTATATATAAATTAACATACAAATATACGCATCTACATACCTAATTTACACGCTAAATTACTTAATAAATGGGTAAATGAGTTAATATTAAGAAATCATCATCAGTTGCATCATCACCTATTGCAATACGTCATAAATCCCCTTAAATCCATTCATACAGGAAATTCATTCAATATATATGTAAAATCCAACTATATCGGCTAAGGAAATGTGGAACACACACGGAAATGCACAAAAACCGAAGGAAAGACATGGTTTGGGGAACAATGTCCATACGTCTGGCAGCACATTATTAAAACAAAGGAAATACCATCATACAGGTAACAGGAAGCAATATACCAAGGCCAGTCAGTTCACCTTTAAAGCTCTGGGAAGCCATGAGTCAAAACCACAAAGCCAAAAAAATCAAAGCCATTAAATATGATATGGAATAACGAAAACTGATACATGTGGGCGGCCAAGGTCAAAGGAAGGCCTAAGAAGCTCACTTGGAGGTTACGAGTTCCAAATTCAGATCCCGGGATGATTTTGGGTCCCCGGGAGTTATATGGACTTGAAAGTGGCTTAAAAAAGCTTGTTACCAGCCTCCCTACTCGGAAACAACGTAGGGGAGGAGGGAGACCGTAGCAGCCAGACTTGCCATATTCGAATACTGCCAACTCTGAGCACTAAAACATATTGCTAAAATGTTGCTAAATGCAAAATCGAATAACAACTACTAAAACCTCCAGGACATCGCTATAAATACTAAGAACTACAGAATACTGCTAAAAATATATTACAAGTTCTACGTATCGCTAGAAAAACTACTCAAATATCGATACGCAGAATACTAAAAACATATACTATCCTAAAAACTTCTTAAATATTGATAGGAAAGAAATACCAATATCCCTAAAATATCGCTGGAACTGTATTAAAAATTACTTATTAATGCTAGAGTTAATCTTGAGACGAAAATAATGGTCGCTAAATGCAAGCACGTATCTTTATATCTAGTGGGAAAAAAAATGCTAACTTGGTAACAGTGTCCTCAGCCCCGTTACTGCGCACTTTTTTCATATATTACACGACCATGGCGCAGTATTACATGTTCCCTGTTTTATCATAGAGTTAGTAGCATAAATGACGTAATTCAAACAATGCAAAAACCAATATGGATTTAATTCAGTACTTCAAGGATTTCTATTAGTATTATTTTTTGTTACCAAGGTCTTGTTTGTACACCTATTGAAACTGCAAAAGGACGAGATCTAGGCCAAGTTAAGGGGAAAACAGCATAGTTGATTATAAAATGAGTGGTGGTTCTTTATTTCGGAAAAAAACGCCATTTTGAACGATTAATATTTTTTAAAAGCAGTGGCGAGAAATTACGTACGCTATCCTGTGTTATTCAGAAAATTACCATATAGCCTTAAACGCTTACTAATTCCCTTGTGTTGAAAAAGGTATTGAACGTTTTTATCTTTATTGTGAAACGTTTGTTTTTATCCGACTTCAAACCCTATCGAAACCTCCAGCCAGCGCCTGTCACAAATTTTTGAAGCCCGTTCTCAATAATTCCCCAACATGGCTCAAGACAGCGAAACTGTAGACGAAAAGTGGATTCAAGAACTCTTACAAAAGACAGAGACCAAGATAAAAGAAGAACAGAGGGAATTATTGGAAGAAATGGCCGGAAAACAGGAGAGTTGCCGAGAGGACCCCACTCCAACCATCGCCCCGGATTTGGATCACTTATTACAAACCAAATTACACCTGGAAAGCAATATAGAGGCCATCCTGGAGTCCCCCCTGCTGGAACTGCCCCAGGACCATAATTTCCTGTGCTCGCTGGCCAAGGATGAGGCGGAGGAGGTAGCCCGAGCAAATGCCAGGACATTGGAGGTTTATAAGTCAAAGGTGAGGTTAGGTCAGGTGACGATTTTCCTTTGATGAAATAGATTTTTAAATTTGATAATGGGATCAGTTTCGGCCATCAATTAATTTTTGTCTACATAACCATTTTCAAAGATAGCAATATAATTTTCTGTCTAGAGCCGGAAGCCTTAGTCCCGTAATGGGTGGCCACAAACAAACCGCCTCCATGGCGCCCAGTCTACTGTCATTTCACTGCCCTCCCCTAAACCTGCCCCCCCACCCTCTCATATATCTCTACTCCATCCCTCCATCTCATCCTCACTCACATAGTCTCCTAGTTAGTTTCGTCTGGTAAATAACGTTCATCGAATTAAACAACCTTCCTTCAGTGGCGTGGTCTGCAGTTATTAATAAACAAATTTCACAGGAAACTACAGCATCAAGAAAAGCAAATTTAAAAAAAAGAAAGAAAAGAGTGAACATCTAAATCTATATACAGTCAAACCTCACCATAACATCCTAACTGGAGCCCAAGCCAGTCCCAGAAAAGCGACATCTGGACTTCCCCCTGCTGACCTGAACTTTTTCCAATATATCAGACATTAGTCCGGCTGGGTGGTAGCCATATAACCAAACCATACGTGCTCCCTACGTGTCAACAAGTGGGCTGGTGGAGGGTTGGTGCCCCTCCCTGTAAAACAACTAACTCAGTGTCAAATGGCCACCCTTTGCGGGATTGTGGTGTCTGGCAATAGATAGATAGATAGATAGTCCGGATCACACCAACGGTTTTTAAACTGTTTTCATTACTATTGCAGTACTACTCTGTATTATACATTCACTACAATAATCAAATGGTATTGCAAATATTTACTGTATAATAATACTGTACTGTACACGATAAACATGTCTCATATTTACCTTATTGTGGTGAACATAGCTGAAGTGGTCAGGCAGTCCGCACTGCTACTGGCTTTATTGGACTTTACCGATATATAGGAGTTTAGTCCGGTAGTTCCAAGAGTCCAATAAAAGCGAGTTATGGTCAGTTGAAGTCCGTTATGTCGAGGTTTTACTGTACGTTTAAGGGAACAATCATATGGGGTTCTGGCCTTTGGTTCCTTTTCCCCTGGCCTCTCTCCAACCCACACTATCCACATTTATATACTGTATCCACCCTCACTCACACATACTCTCCTGGTCAGTCTCTCATTTCAGGATAACATTGCAATTTCAGGTGCAGGCCCTGAAGGAGGAGAGGCAGGTGTATGCGGACATGGTAAACAAAGCCACGATGGTTAACGACGCACTGGACAAGCTTCTGTCAACCCCAGAGGAGGAAGACTTGGAAATTACACTACGCAGAAGGTGGGCTTGCTGATGCCGCTAGTGTCTGTCTGTCTATCTGTGTGTATGTCTGCCTGTTTGTCTCTATGTCTGTCTGTCTGTTTATATGTCTGTCTCTCTGTCTATCTTGTTTATCTGTGTCTGTTAATATCTGGCTGTCTACATGTCTATCCATCCGCCTGAGATCAAGCAGCGTGGAGAACTGCCATTTGGTGATCAAGGCCGACGGTTGCCAGCATGTTGGACCTTTATAAATGATACGAACAAGAGCTTATTGAAGCCTTATAAACGATATGAATGAAAGCTTACTGGAGCCTCTGTAAATGATACAAATGAAAGCTTACTGGAGCCTCTATAAATGACGCAAATGAAAGCTTTTTGGGGCCTTATAAACAATACAAATAAAAGCTTACTGGAGCCTCTATAAACGACTCAATACAAACATACCAGTAATGCCTCTGATAACACTGTGCTCTGTGTGTTCTTTCAGGTACGATCGAGCTGCCGTTGTGTTCAAGTCACTTCGTACCGAGTTGCATTTCATCATGACCAAGTACTACCCACCAAAGGTAAAGCCTGACCAACGGTAATATTATTATTATTATTATTATTTGTGTGGCCTGTTATGTAAGCAGACTGGTTAGTTTCTCTCTCTCTCTCTATCCCTAACCTTACCCCATAAAAAGATGGGAAAAATGTATAGATGATGATGATAACGATGAAAATGACGATAAAGATGATATTGATGATGATGATGTGTACTGTTTGGTGTAGGGCAAGGGTCTGTCACTGGAGGACCTACTAAACCGGCTGGTAACGAGGCTGCTGACGGAGCCCAACGACCCGTACGTGACCATAGACGAGGACATGAAGCTCGCGGACATCGCCCTCCTCATCCAGGCCAACCTCGTCTCACGGCACGCAACCGACTTCACTCGCATTAGGTTCATCGACCCCAGGAATTAGCCTCTCACATTCTGCTACTTGGTCTTTCAAAATTAGGCTCTCCCTCTCTCCTCCCTACTCTTTCTCGAAATTAGGCTTTCACTCCTACTCCCTCTCTGGAAATTACTCTCTCTCTCTTGCTCTCTCCCCCCCCTACTCTCACACTTGAAATTACCCTCTCTCTCTCAGCTCTTCTGTACGAGAGATAGCTCCTGAGCTAAAAGATACAGTAATTCAGTTATCATCCTTACTCTCTATATTCACAGTCAAAAGATCCATTTATGTTTTATTTTATTTGCATTTTATTTTGAGCAGCATAATTTAGTATATTTTAACAGTTATTTTAAGTTTGCCTCTGTGTATTTTAGTTCTTGTAAAATAAATATATACTGTACTCTGTTTCTGTGCCTTCCCTAATGGTTTTTTTCAATGGATGATGATGATGGATGGTGGTGACTGATATCTGATGATGATGATGAGTGGTGACTGATGATTGATTAATGATGATGATGATGACTAAAGACTGATGGATGGTGGTGACTGATGACTGATAAATGATGATGATGATGATGAGTGATGACTGACGACGGAAGGATGATGATGAGTGATGACTGATGATTGATGGTGGTGACTGATGACTGATAAATGATGAAGAGTGATGACTGATGGATGATGATGATGCAAATGACTGATGATGATGATTGAGGGATGGTTATTTAATGGATGATGATGATGATGATTGACTGATAAATGATGGAATGGAGAGGTATATGAGAGAGGGGGGGGTGTGAGCTGGGGGAAGGGCAGCGAAATGGCAGGGGACAGGGCAACATAAAGGCGATTTGTTTGTGGCCATCCCTTATGGGATAAAAGCATCTGGCAATAGATAAATGGATAGTTTTTGTTGTCTGGCCCCAAACTCATCTGAACATAACCCAGTGGACTGCAGGCTGAAGATCTGCAGTCCACCATTATCCTTTCAGGGGATGGGGAGGAAGTTCAAGGACGTTTGTACAACCATCAGGTACAGTAAAAAACACAACTATCTTCCCAAAGTTTGATGAATATATAGCAGAAAAATCGAACCATTTGAAACACACGCAACACTCAGTTTTATCGAGGCGAAGATGCGCTTGACACGTTGGTGATGACTGGCTGAATGCTTCACGTCCGAATAACATCGTTGTATTTCAGATGATTACCAGTTTCCAGTCACATTCCCGGTAATTATTTGAAGTACAACGATGTTATTCGGACATGTTGCATTCAGCCAATCATCACCAACCTGCCAAGTGCATCTTCGCCTAAAAAAAAATGAGTAAATAAATAAATAAATAAATAAAAGTGTAGTACAGACAAGGTTTTCACTATTTCACCGGGTGTAGTCGAATGGTGGGTGACAAAGTGACTTGGAGGCGTTTTGTCTGCGGCCACCCTTTGCGGGATTAGGGCGTCGGGCTATAGATAGATAGATAGATAGTATATTATCTATGCACAGAACTGAGGAGATCGTTGTGTTTTTGACTGTACAATTGCCACACCAAGCAGACATTCTTCTTTAGCATCTAACTGTGTGGTAAAGCAGTCACTGGCAGTTACCAAGTCAGGGGTGATGGAGGGGGACGCCTTCATGTGGTGGCAATGATATAACTCAGCTTCGGTTTTTTTTATGCAAGGAAGAAGGAATCAAAGGCCAGAATTGTTCCCTCTAAGAAAAAATAAAAACTAGATTACAGAGCGCCAAATTGAAGATCCTTTCATTTCAAGATCCCTGGACACACTGCATATAACACAATGGAGGTCATAGGTAGAAGGAAATTGATGGGGGTTACTCAAACACCCCTAACTCCCTCCCTATCCCTTAAAAAGAAGATGGTGGACTGCAGGAGAAGGGCAATTTCAGCCTGCAGTCCACAGATCCACATTCCGAAGAGCCTAGGGTTGCAACTACTACTACTACTAATACCAGTACTATTACTATTACTACTACTACTACTACCACTACTACTACTACTACTACTACTACTACTACTACTACTATTACTACTACTACTACCACACAAGGAATTCCATCACTTACCACACAGGTGCAGGACTGAACAGTATGTTTTCAGGTGTATACAGACAATTTGGTTCTAATGGCTTACATCAAGGCATGTACTGTGGAAAAATGTGGGAAGTGTGGCGAGGATGTGCAGTGTAGGGGTGTACGTGTATGTGGGAGGCTGCCAGAGATTGAGCAGCACAGAGAGCCATTATTAGGTGACCAAGGGCGATGTATGCAAGCGTGTTGCAGCCTTGATAAACAATACAAACCAATGAACAGCGCCAAGAATGTGTTAAATAAGGGATGCCTGTTCTTAGCTTTTATTTGTGGAAAGACAAATTATTACAAAGATAATTTAGGATCTACTGCATTAGTACTTCATTGTGATACACAATAGATTCTCAAGCAAGATGGCTTTAATCCTTACACAGGTGGCAGGACACATATAATATCACACTCCACTTTCTCTCCGCCCGGCAAGTCTTCATGTGTTGTGGGGACGCCTCATGTTATCAGCATCTACTCGGCAGCATTTACACCTTCCCTACTTCTACACCCACACCCATTTACACCTTCCCTACTCCCATTGCCACACCCATTTATGCATTTCCTACACCCACTGCCACATTTCCCACTCTTGCACCCATTTATTTAGTTCCTACTCTCACTGCCAAACCCATTTATGCATTTCCTACTGCCACTCCCCCACCCATTTACACCTTCCCTACTCCCAGTGCCACACCCATTTACAGATTTCCTACTTCTAGTGCCACACCCATTTACACATTTCCCACACCTATTAGTATCTACCCTGCATCATTTATTCCTTTCCTACTCCCATTGCTATACCCATTTCCATTTACCCATTTCCCACTCCCACTGCTACACTTACTCGTTTCCCACTCCCAGAACACCAACACCCACACCAGCAGACTGCACCCACACACACAGTACCCCCAGGCAGGTTACTCGTGGCGTGCTATATGTGCACCACATTGAACAGCACCTAGCCTAATGCCGCCACACCCAGCACTGTACACCGGATCACTGTACTGTACACGGGATCACTGGCGATGGTGTGGCCAGCCAAGCCATCTAGAAAATATTTGTACATTTTTTACACACGCATGTGCTCAACAATACTTAAAGGAGTGATGGGGCCATGGCCAACTTCACTACAAAATACTTAAACTTACACTGTACCTGTAGGCAAGTTACAGGGACACAGTACTAATCCTTGTTACAAATGTCTGTATTCTTGTTGACTGTAGAAGCTCCCTGACGCCTTTTCCCAGGTGATTTATTTTGCTTATTACACCTTACTGTCATGGGCACCTCCTTCACTACAAAATAACTACTTACACTGTCCCAGCAGGCAAATTACAGGGACACAATGCTAGTCCTCATTACAAAGGCCTGTATACTGTATTCTCAGCAACTGTAGAAGCTCCCTGATGCCTTTTCCTAAGTGATTTATTTTGCTTATTATTCCTTACTGTCCTTTCATGTGTTACATAAATCTTTCCACCAGTCTTTTTTGCTGTATTTTCAATGTATTTCTTGTATTTTAACTTTTTTTTTCTTTTCAATCAGCTTGGGGTGAATATTGAATTACAGGAATTACATATACATCTGTGTTCTCACTGATAAGGAAGCTCCCTAACACCTCTCCCTTAGCAATTTATTTTTGGGCACAGCTGGTTAATATCCATTTCTGTGTTATTTATGCATCGTGGGAAGAGGTCTGAGGGAATTATATAACACAGAACAGGACAGTAAGGTGTAATAAGCAAAAATAAATCACTTAGGCAAAGGTGTCAGGGTGCCTCTTTAACTTTCTCTACATTGCTACCATAAATACACTTCAGTGTGACGCCTGACCAATGTTTTCTGGGAATTAAACAAACAGACAAGCGTAACTCTAAAACAACCAGACCACAACAAAACGACATCACTTGGACAAATACGAAAATGAGTGAAACGTAGGAAGTTACAAAATATGACACAATAAATACAAACTAATACGAAAACCAGTGAAATACACAGGAGGAAATACAACGCAATAAATACAAGAAATACGAAAACGAGTGAAATACAAGAGAATAAATACAGGGAATACGAAAACAAGAGAAATACGTAGGAAGAAATACAAGAGAATAAAGAAATACAGCAAAACCTCGATTTAATGAACTTCAATAGACCAGATATCAACTTTAACGGACACTCAATTTGAACCTTGATTTAAACTCAATTCAAACCTCAATTAAATGTACTTCAATATACCGGATACCAGATGTAACAGACACTCGAATGAAACCTTGATTTAAACCTCAATTTATGCTCAATTTTAACCTCAGTGTAGTGCTTCAATAGACCAGATATCAGAATTAACAGACGCTAACCAACCACCAGACTCCTGTTGGCTATAACAAACAATATCGATTAAATGGGATGCAGTGGGTGGCACGCACTGAGCTCTACGATATGGGGCGGCTATTTCCAGAGTGAGCGCGTGACTCTGACCACCACGTTGAAACACCCGCACTCGTCACCTCCACAACGGTAATGCAATTTGAAACACTGTTCTTATCTTCCTGTTTCTGTTTCACTGCTGCCTACGTAAGCTGAGCAGTGGGTGGCAATACATGTGTTTCATCAAGAAGTGCTGTGACAAGGATGTGAAATAAGCTGCAAAAGGGAAAAATTATGAGCCAAGATAGTGTAAAATGGGTAGTTTTTTTCTGTAGTACTACAATATGCTGTTGTACTCCTTTATTTCCACACATGTGCTTGAAATCCCACATCGGATATAACAGACTATCGGCTTCATCGGATCGGTCTTCCCCCCCAAGTTAGTCTGTTACAGTGAGGTTTTCCGGTAACGAATTGCAAGAAGCTGCAAAATATAACTAACAAATTAGAATGATGTGTACGGGAAGAATTGACAAAAAAATACTGACATGAACTGAGGAAAGTTACAAAAGACAACAGAGTAAAAAATGGATGAATTACAGAAAGTTGGGAAATAGTGGATGCGGAGTTACATGGAGAGACAGACAGACAAATGAGAAAGTGAAGGAGTGTTGTGGTGTGGATGTGGATGTGGATGTGGAGTTACATGGAGAGACAGACTGGCAAATGAGGAAGTGAAGGAGTGTTGTGGTGTGGATGTGGATGTGATTAAAAGAATTAGGAGAAGTACACTGAGGTGGTTTGGTCATGTGGAGAGGATGGGGAGTGAGAGACAAACTGGGAGAGCGTATGTGAGTGAGGTGGAGGAGGGGAGAGGAAGGGGGAGGCTGTGGATGAGATGGAGGGGTGGAGTAGAGGGGTTTATGAGAGAGAGGGGTGTAAGGTGGGAGGAGGGCAGCAAAATGGCAGGGGACAGGGTGACATGAAGGTGATTTTTTTGTGGCCACCCCTTACAGGAGTGAGGCATCTGGCTATAGATAGATAGATAGATAGATAGACAGAACAAAATATGACACTACAAAGAATGAACCACCGAAAGTTAGGGAATAGAAGAGAGCAAAACAATTCACAGTTCTAAGGTTCCTAGCATAAGAAACCTTGGCTTGTGTACATGGTAATTCTAGAGACTAATCTTGTAGGCAACCCAATCAACTACAAAAACAACTATGTACAATGTAAGAAAAGGAACACAGTACATTAGTCACCTCTGAATAACATCCCGCTGTGTGGAAACACCTGGAGTGTTTGGGGGACCCCTGGGGAGACAGTTTAGTTATGCACACGGCTTGATTCACAACAGATGAAGTTTTTAATCCTGTACTGTCACCAAAGGAAGCAGGTTTTTTCTGACCCTTAAATGCACTCTTGTCTTTGCCCCCTACGTCTTGAACGAGGTGACAGCAGTTTGTGTTAATTTCCACAACAGATGCTGAGGTTTAATCCTGTACTGCCACAAGGGGATGCCAGCTTATTAATGACCCTTAAATGCACTCTAGTCTTTGCCCCCTACATCTTGAACGAGGTGACGCCAGTTTGTGTTAATATCCATAACAGATGGTGAGGTTTAATCCTGTACTGCCACCACAGGAAGCAGGCTTATTAACAACCCTTAAATGCGCTCTAGTCTTAAGCCCCTACATATCGAAGAAGGAGGCGATGTGCAACGGGTAGTCAGCGTTAACTTCCACTCAGGTAGCGTTTGGACACACCTTGGAGTGCGCCTGCTGGTAACTCTGTCGGGTAAACACTCGGCCACACCCACACGTAAAACTGGGCTTGGAGGGATGCCGCAGCCGCAAGTGAGTCAATAAACTGTCTATTTCCCTGTGCTGTTCCTCACAATGGGGACACACTAGGGGCGTCGGACTTTCCATGGCACACATCTGCTGACCGCCCTCTGTGTCAGGGTCATTTTTAATCCCTAAGGAGTTTGTACCCTGTGATGAACTTGTCGAGGCTGCAACGTTTTGAAATCCCTGGTCTGTACTGGTGGAAGGGAGGGACTGCTGGAGGCCTTGGTCATAGCCTGGAGAGAAGGAGGGTAAAGACGGTTGTATCTGGTCACCGGTGTGTAGCTGGTGGCCCGGGGAGCGAGAACACGAAGGTTTTGGCGTCGGTTGTTCGCTGTCATCGTCCTCACCGCCACTCTGAACTTCCTGAAAGATGTACGTTGGCTGTTAGTGCATTCATCAGCCTTACATTTATATTCATTCACTCATGGATCATCTAATCTTTACAATCATCGTTTTTATTATTATCATCAGTTTAATATCATTACTTCCATCATTATCATCATCACCATCACTATCAATACCATCATCATCATCATCGCCTCTTTTCCCACCTCAGGATGGGGTGAGGTGGGATCCAAAAAACGAGGCACCACAAACCAGGAAATAAGAACTACAACTCTCTATCTATCTATTGCCAGACGCCTCAATCCTGTAAGGGGTGGCCACAAACAAATCGCCTCCATGTCACCCTGCCCCTGCCATTTCACTGCCCTGCCCCCCGCTCACACCCCTTTCTCTCATATACCTCTCCACTCCATCCCTCCATCTCATCCTCAGCCTTCCCCTCCATCCCCACTTCCACTTCACTCACATAAACTCTCCCCATTAGTCTCACACTTTCCAACATAATACATATTTACTGGACAATCCTCCTTCATACAGGTCATGTGAGGTTCTTATAGTTGGTTTAAATAACTGGCCATAGTTAGGTCATATATCTTAGTTATAATGCAAGAGTCTCCTTGGTTACTAGTCAAATTTATCCTCCAATCTGACTACATCTGGTCATTAACCACGCTGAAAGAGGTTTAGGGTATTTACCAGATGAAACTGAACAGGCTATATTACTGGCTTATGGTTAATGCTGAGTAAGTGAAGCTTTCCTCTAGCGACTGACGACTCCATCAAATTCAATTAAATTAGGTAACCAAGGCCGACCCACGCAAGCAAGTTGGAGCCTTCAGAAACGAAACAAAACGAAACATCCACTCACTTGATGCAGAGCTGCCTACTTCTTCCTTCACCTTAATCATTCTTTTTCTGTGTCTGTCCTCCTCTCTTCCTATTTCTCCCATCCTTCCTGTCACTTTTTATTACTCTTCTTTCCTTTTCAGGCGGCTTTACATTGAGTGACAAGCCTAATGGTTTAACATAAGCCAGGAAACCATTTACAGCGCTGGGTGGTAACCATATAACCAACCCATAGGTGTTCCCTACATGTCAACAAGTGGGTTGGCGGAGGGTTAGTGCCCCTCCCTGTAAAACAACTAACTCAAAGACAAACGGCCACCCCTTACCAGATTATGGCGTCTGGCTGTAGACAGTTAGACAGACAGACAGAACAGATTATCAAATATGGTCTAGTCACAAAGAAGTGTTATGGTGTCTAGCTACAGATAGATAGACTGAGATAGATAGATACAGATTGATAAACAGACAGATAGATAGACCAAGCACAGACCTCCTTCACACAGGTCATATCCACATCCATAAAATCGGTTGGGTTTATGCTGCTGTCTCCTGACTTGGGTCTGGGCGGGGGTGTGGTGCAACTCCTCTGGACCGGCTTGCTCGACCGGGCAGGCCTAGCGGGCACGTTGGTCGAGGAGGCCGAGGAGGAGGTGGACGAGGATCTGGGGTGGGCGGCGGCCGAGGATTCATGCTGAGGATTGAGGGTGGCGGTGGAGTCGGACGGGGCCAGACCAGACACTTGCAGGATCTCGGCCGTCTTGAGCAGCGAGGTTAGGTCCTCGGCCGCCACTGTCATCTCACCCCTAGAGAGGAACAACGGAAAATTAGTCATCATCGTCACTATCATCATCATCAACACACCATCATCATTATCATCATCAACACACCATCATCATTATCATCATCAACACACCATCATCATTATCATCATCATCACTAACACCACCACCACCACTACCATCATCATCATCATCATCATCACCACCACCACCACCATCATAATGTATCATCATCATCATTATCATAAAGAAAGAGATGGGGAGGAGAAAAATGAATGAAGAAGAACATAAGAAAGGCTGTGAGGAAGAACAAAAAAGAGTGAAGATGAACAGGAGAGACAGCAAAGGAGAACAGGAAAAAGAGTGAAGAAGAACAGGAAAAAGTGTGCAGATGGTGTAAGAGATAGTGTGGAGATGTGTCAGAGTTTGGGTGAGTCAGAGGCGCGACCCCAAGGATGAGAGGTGAGGCGAGGGCCGTGGAAATGCACCTGGTATGAAATGGATGAGGCCTGCATAGATTAGATATCATAAGATAGAGCGGTGATTTAGTGATATATCTGCCGGAGGAAGAGATATTATGGTAATTTAGTGATATATTCATGAGAGGAAGCGATATAACAGTGATTTTGTGATATATTAGTGATTTTGTGATATATCTGCCACAGGAAGAGAGTTAGAGGAGAGGTTGTATGGGAGAGTTAGATGCTGTGAGGTTTAGGTTTGAATTCCCAAGAGGTTTATTCATATCGTTTATAATAATATCGTGTCATTTATAACCTCTATTATCACCAGGGACATAGGCTGGTTATCTGTACTTTTTGCTGATCGATCACTATAAGGGGCAGTGAAATGGTGAGGGACAGGGTGACGTGGAGGCGATTTGTTTGTGGCCACACCATATGGGATTAAGGCGTCTGGCAATAGATAGATAGACAGAATCACTATAAGGGAGAGCTGGATGCTGTGGGATTTAGGTGGTGTGTGTGTGTGGGTTTGAATCCTCTAGAGGTGACTGGAGGCTTATTCACATCATTTATAATTGTATTGTATAATTTATAACCTGTCATATCATGCAAGGGGTTGAATCTTTCTCTCTCTCTCTTTCCACACTAATTACACATGCCTCTCTTATCTCCACAAGTATGAGATGGAGGGATGGAGTGGAGAGAGATATCAGAGAGGGGGTGTAAGCTGGGGGGGGAGGGCAGCAAAATGGCAGAGGACTGGGTGACATGGAGGTGATTTATTTGTGGTCACCCCTTATGGGACACAGGCAGATAGACAGGCAGGTAGGTATATAGACAGACAGACAGATAAATGGAGGGATGAGTGGAGAGGTATATGAGAGAGGGGTGTGTGAGCTGGGAGCAGGGCAATGAAATGGCGGGGGACATGCAGGTGATTTGTTTGTGGCCACCCCTTACGGGATTAATGCGTCTGGCAATAGATAGATAGACAGACAGATAGATAAACTCACTTGTAGATGTAATTAACGATGCTGTACAACTCCTCAAACCTGACATCGCGGGGCATAATGATGATGGGGTGTTGGCAGGGGTTGTCACGCAGCACACCACGGAAGTACGGACTGACCGCTGACAACACGGACTGTGGACGAAAGACTGGGTTACTGGATACTGTGAGAGACTGACAAGGAGAGAACATCTGGTGGGTGGATTCTGTGAGTGAGGTGGAGGGGGAGAGAGGTGAGGGAAGGCCAAGGATGAGGTGGAGGAATGGAGTGGTATATGTGTGAGAGGGGGGGGTGAACTGGGAGCAGGGCAGAGAAACGGCTGGGGACAGGGTGACGTGGAGGCGATTTGTTTGTGGCCACCCCATATAAGGGATTAAGGTGTCTGCTAATAGATAGACAGGATATTGTGAGACACTGACTAGGGCTGTGTGTGTGTGTGTGTGTGTGTGTGTGTGTGTGTGTGTGTGTGTGTGTGTGTGTGTGTGTGTGTGTGTGTGTGTGTGTGTGTGTGAGGCAGCAGTGAGTCTCCTTGGTTACTAGTCCAATTCATCCTTCCCTCAGACTACACCTGACCATCAACTGAGCTGAGAGGGGTTATTGAAAAGTCAGGTGAAGAGATAGACAGATAGATAGATAGATAGATAGACAGATAGATAGATAGATAGATAGACAGATAGATAGATAGACAGATAGATAGATAGATAGATAGACAGTAATTGTACCCACCTTATGCGCCTTCAGAGATCGTCCCTGTGCCGTCAGCGTCACATCCATGAATGATTCGTCACGCGCCAAGGCCTCCAAGACCAGCGTCAGATGGTTGTTGTGCCGCAGCTGGTAACTCTCTGACGGCAAGGATTACCCGAGATTACCACAGTTACCCAAAGAGGATTACCCAGGATTACCACAGTTACCCAAGGAGGATTACCTAGGATTACCTTAGTTACTTCTCTGTCAGTTACAAGAAGGATTACGCATACCTCTCTGACGGTAACAGAGATGATTACCAAGGATTACCATAGTTACCCAAGGAGGATTACCTGGGATTACCTTAGTTACCTCTCTGTGGGTAACACGGGGGATTAGCCTACCCAAGAATACTCTGGTTACTTCTCTGTGGGTAACAAGGGGTACTACTCAGGATTACCCTAGTCCAGGATTACCTAGTTACCTCTCCGAGTAACAAGGATTACTCAGAATTACCCTAGTTACCTCTCTGCCAGTAACAAGGGAAATTACCCAGGATTACCCTAGTTACCCGAGGAGGATTACCCAGGATTACCCATTACCTCTGCCAGTAACAAGGAGGATTACCAAGGATTACCATAGTTACCTCTGTGGGCAACAAGAAAGATTACCCAGGATTACCAGTTACCTCTCTGTGGGTAACAAGGAGGATTACCCAGGATTAACCCAGTCCAGGATTACCCTAGTTACCTCTGCCAGTAACAAGGAGGATTACCTGGGATTACCACAGTAACCCCTCCGCCGGTAACGAGGGGGATTACCCAGGATTACCCGTTACCTTTCTGCCGGTAACAAGGGGGATTACCCAGGATTACCCGTTACCTTTCTGCCGGTAACAAGGGGGATTACCCAGGATTACCACAGTTACTAGGATCGTGAGTTGGATTCTTTTTTATATATTCTTCTTATATGGAATAATTTTGAGGGTGGCCTTGGGTTCTTTCTTCCTTCAATTAAAGAGTATTCATCATTATCAACAGAATCATTATAATTATCATCATTATTATCACTATCATCATCACCACCATCATCATCATCAACATTACCACCACCATCATCATCATCATCACTATCATCACGATTATCATCATCACTATTATCATCATCATCACTGTTATCATCATCACAGCCCTCATCATTATCATCATCATCACCATCATTATCACTGTCATCACCAAGATCATCATAAATACACGAATCACTAAGATGGAGAGATGGCAATAGATACATGGACAGACAGATAGACAGATAGATAGATAGACAGAGAGAGAGATATACAGCAGATAGATAGACAGATAGATAGATAGATAGATAGACAGCACTACTAATATATACCCCTTTTACACACCTGGTTTCTGATGTGTTGGTGTGAGTGGTGGTGGTGTGGCCTCCCTCTCTCCACCATCAGGCAGGAAGTGCTCTGGGCTGCCTGACCCTCCTCCACCACCACCACCACCACCCTCATCACCACCGTTGTTCTGGCTAGCGTCACCACCGCCTCTGTCATCACTCGAAGGTAAGGCTGAAAGAAGAACGATACAGGTTAGGTTTACACGTTAATGATAAAGGTGAAAGAAGAGGTAGACAGCGCTACATCAAGTGAGTGGATGATGGTGAGAAGTAGGAAGAGAGGAGGGCAGACACGGAAAAAGAATGATAAAGGTGAAGGAAGAAGTAGGCAGCACTACATCATGTGAGTGGATGATGGTAAGAAGTAGGAAGAGAGGAGGACAGACACGGAAAAAGAATGATAAGGTGAAGGAAGAAGTAGGCAGCGCTACATCAAGTGAGTGGATGATGGTGAGAAATAGGAAAAGAGGAGAGACACAGAAAAAGAATGATATAAGTGAAGGAAGAAGTAGGCAGCACTACATCAAGTGAGTGGATGACGGTGAGAAATAGGAAGAGAGGAGAACAGACACAGAAAAAGAATGATAAAGGTGAAGGAAGAAGTAGGCAGCACTACATCAAGTGAGTGGATGACGGTGAGAAATAGGAAGAGAGGAGAACAGACACAGAAAAAGAATGATAAAGGTGAAGGAAGAAGTAGGCAGCACTACATCAAGTGAGTGGATGACGGTGAGAAATAGGAAGAGAGGAGGACAGACACAGAAAAAGAATGATAAAGGTGAAGGAAGAAGTAGGCGGCACTACATCAAGTGAGTGGATGATGGTGAGAAATAGGAAGAGAGGACGGCAGACACGGAAAAAGAATGATAAAGGTGAAGGAAGAAGTAGGCAGCACTACATCAAGTGAGTGGATGATGGTGAGAAACAGGAAGAGAGGAGGACAGACACAGAAAAGGAATGATAAAGGTGAAGGAAGAAGTAGGCAGCGCTACATCAAGTGAGTGGATGACGGTGAGAAACAGGAAGAGAGGAGGACAGACACAGAAAAAGAATGATAAAGGTGAAGGAAGAAGTAGGCAGCGCTACATCAAGTGAGTGGACGATGGATGCCCCCACCCACCCCCAGGAAACAATTAGCATCCACAAATAACACTGGAATTATTATTATTATTATTATTATTATTATTAATTATTATTATTATTATATGGACGAGGCTGCGACTCGGTGGGGAAGAGACTTAATAAGTGATTACATAAATCATCATCATCTCAATTCATCATCATCATCATCACCACCATCCTCCTCCTCCTCCTCATCATCATCATCACCATCCTCCTCCTCATCATCATCATCACCACCACCATCACCATTCTTCTCCTCCTGCTCATCATCATCATCATCACCATCCTCCTGCGCATCATCATCATTATCATCACCATCCTCCTCCTCCTCATCACCACCACCATCACCATCCTTCTCCTCCTCATCATCATCATCATCATCATTATCATCATCATTATCATCATCATCACCATCATCACACTCTCTTTCTCAAGTGTCTATCTGTCTCTGTGTGTGTGTACGTATGAAGGTTGGAGGTATGTATGTATGTATGTGTCTGTGTCTCTATGTATGTATGCATGTATGTAAATGTATGTGCGTTTATGTTTGTGTGTCTCTATGTATGGAAAGAGAGAGAGAGAGAGAGAGAGAGAGAGAGAGATGTATGTCTGTATGTCCTGCGTGTATATATGTATGTATGTAGGCTTATGTGTACATGTGTCTGAGTCTGTGTGTATGTAGCTAGAAAATACGAGCTATGAACGCCACAGTACACACACACACACACACACACACACACACACACACACACACACAGACATAAATTCCCCTCCCCCCCTCTCTCTCTCTCCTTCACGCACCTGCATTAAAGTACAAGACTACAGCTCTACATCTTTTCCACAGCACTTCTTCGTGACTAGCACCATATTCAAGCGTCAATCTATTGCTACAACTCACCATTCAAGACAGACAGACAGAGAGACATAAAGAGAGAGAGAGAGAGAGAGAGAGAGAGAGAGAGGGTGGGGTATCATCAATATCAGTATCGTGTATCGGATATTGGCATCGTATATCGGCTGCTGCATATTGGGCAGGCCTGGCCCGATATCTGATGCCGATATACCGATAGTCGATAAAGCGGATACCTGAATCTCTCTCTCTCTCTCTCTCTCTCTCTCTCTCTCACACACACACACACATACATACACATAAACTGCCTGCCTCTCTCTCTCTCACACACACACACACACACACATACATACACATAAACTGCCTGCCTCTCTCTCTCTCTCTCTCACACACACACACACACACACACACACACACACACACACACATAAACTGCCTGCCTCTCTCTCTCTCCCTCAAAACACACACACACACACACACACACACACACACACACACACTAACCCCATCTCTCTCTCTCACACAGAACAAGGCATAGGGATCAACATAATTATCAAATCTGTCTCAGCCTAACAATCTACCTGTCGGAGTGGAGAAAGGCGAGAGGAAGTGAGAGGAGGCGATCATTCAGCAGTGGTATGACAGGATGATGGTGGTGGTGGTGGTGGTGATGATGATGAGGGTGGTGGTGATGGTGGTGGTGGTGATGATGATTATGGTGGTGGTGATGATGATGATGATAATGATGATAATGATGATGATGGATGGTGAAGATCGTGGATTGTGATCACAGAAGAACATAATATTTTTCATATAAGACTAAATTTGCAACCCTTGTGCAACCGGCCACATCCCTCCTTTGCAACACCGCCCAAGGCCACAGTGTTGCAGGGGAAGGCCGCCCCTGTGTCGTGCGTGGCTCACCTCTGGACGCGGCGGCGAGGGGGGCGGCCTCGCAGGTGTCCGCCACGTCAGGTATCGGCGGCAGAAGCTGTGTCATGAGCTTGGTCTCCTCGGGGCTGAGATCACAGACCGAGAGGGCGGGCGGCTGCGGCAGACCGGGGAAGGGCTGGGCTTGGGTCATCTGCTGGCAGGTGGGCGGGGCGCTGGGCTGGGGGGCGGACATGGGTGATTCCGGGTGTAGGTACGACTCAGGCTTGGGCAGGACGGACCTTTTGGCTGGGTACAGGATCCCGTGTGGGGTGTAGTGGTGTACGGTGCCCGGCGGAGGCGCGGGAGGCTGCTGGGTGTAGTGGTGTGTGGGTATACGAGGGCGGGGGACCGGTCCGGTGTAGAAGGGTCTTTGTGTTGGTCTGGTGTGGTCTAGGATGTCCTGGAATCGCTCCGGGTGGTGGTGCTGGATGTGCTTCCTCATGTTGGTGGTGTTGGTGTAGGCGCCGACGAAGGAACACAAGCGGCAGATGTAGTGGCAGTTGTCCACCATGCCAAAGTAGCGCCACACCCGCGACGTACGCCTGGTAGATCCCACGGCCCCGCCCATCACCTCCCTCACGCCCACGCCCACGCCCAAGGTGACTGGTTCAGGGGCCATGGGCGTGGTGGTGCTGGTGGTGTGTCCCTCTGCGTCCATCATGGGGCGGGAACCGGGGGGCGCTGCCGGCTGTTGCATGGTATATGGTTGCCTTGGCTCACACTGCGGGTTCTTCACACCAGTCTTCACGCATACGCTACACCAGGGCTTAAACACCGCCACACCAGCCCCAAACACACTCACACCACCTTACAAACACACACACACACCAGTCCCTCAAATACACCAACAGCCCTTGTCCAAACTACACCAGCTCTCACATTCCGCACTCAACACCTTCCCCCTACACACCAGCCCTCAAACACACCTACACCAGCACGAAAATACACCTACACCAGCCCCAACACCGACTATACCAGCCCTCACATCTACCATTCACACCAAACACAGCCTGGCACCGCAAACACCACCACAAACACTAGCCCTTCCTTCCACTACACCAGCCCCTCCTCTTGACACACCACAGTATACCAGGCATCACACACCACACCACACCAGTCCTTCCTAATCACACCAATCTTATCCTACCACACCCACACCAACGCGGCCCTCAACACATCAAAAATCCTCCTCTCTCTCACACGCCACGCCCCAAACTCCTTTCTCACACCACACCAGCTCCTCTTCCCAATCACACCAGCCCTCACACCCCTCTCACACCACCCCCACGGTTGCAAAATGTCCCGTGATCAACTGCAAGCCTCTGCACGGCGGGAATCACCATGCAAACCACTATCACCTTCACTAACTCCAACTGTCTCTCTGTTTTCAAATTTAAATGAGATTCTGTCCAGCTGTACTCACGTCAATTTCCTTTCTCTCTCGCTGTCCAACTCAAAATTCCTTCGTCTATATATCCCAATGCATCAAAAACTATTAATTCATTTTTTTCACCTTCTCAAAAAAGTCCATGGTATACTTTGGGGGGCATTTATAGGTCTCTGTCACATTTCAAATCTGTTTCCACATCTGTTGATAAAGACCTGCATTAGGGACGATTGGCAATTTCAGTCGTTTCAAAACATTTCTATGCATATATTAGTGGTATTTTATGAGGTACAAACAGCAACTAATAATAATAATAATAACTAGAACACTGTACAACTGGCCAAGGGCAATTCTGATAAATACTTGCCACCGCCACTGCCTACTAGAAGCCGAGCTATAAAGGGAAGCCGAGGTCAAGGTCACAGATCTTGTGCACACGGTAGGCTTGTCACCTTAGGTCATCAGTCTGTAAGTCCAGGTGGGTCTGGCGGCCGTAGTTATATGCTTTCACGTAAATCAGATGACGTCTCTGCTTTTCGTAGCCCAAACTTCTGGACCACAGGGGACCGCAGAGAATACTGGTCCGCTGTGGACTATTAAGCACTGCATGCTGGTCACGGCAAGGTGTACGCCATCAAATTTCGGTCCCGCAACTCAAGTGGTTCTGGAGCTGTTGGCTCAGTTTTGATTTTTTTCGAATGGTATCCGGGTTGCGGTGTGGGATCAGGATGCTATATGGTGGGGTGACGCGGCCACCCAGTACTATGACATGGCACAGAATGAAGGCTGTGACTCACACGGTATGCCAGTGATAGCCATTTACTCTTCCCTAGAACAACACTACTACTGACATAAACAGCAACACCTCGCACAGGTATGGGACAAGTGTTAATACTAATAAATCCAACTAGTCATCCATACACACAGCATACGGGACGCCACACACCGCCTCGCCACGTGCCCAAGCCGGCGACTGGCATCGACAGGTTGACAAATGATCAGAGTTTTGTCCATTTACGAAAAATGTAAAGGAAAAACATTACGTAAACTCACTGTACGAAGAAATAAAAAATCCATCCATCCATTATCCAATCCTACCTTGCCCCATGAGGAGCGTAGGAGCCCGGGGCTAGCCTAAATAAAAAGGTCATCAGTATATAGACACGTTTATATACAGGCAGTAACCGTGTCATAATTCATTGTTCAGCCGTTTCATAATTCATCACTTGTACCATAATTCAACGTACACTTTTCATAACCTCCATTACTTTCCGGTTTCCTGGGATTGCTACGTGTCACAATGCATCGTTCAGGTCTTTCCACATCGTTCACTTGTTCACATACACGTGGACATCGCACCATAATTTATCGTTCTGCTTCTCACATTTCAACAGCCGATTTATTTTGTCTTCAGGGATCACTGGGTTTCACAATGCATCGTTCTAGCTTATTTGTTCATACACGTGGACATCGTACCATTATTTATCGTTCACCTTTCATATTTTAACAGCCGATTTATTTTGTCTTCTGAGATCACTGCGTTTCAGAATGCATCGTTCGGTCATACACGTAGAATCAGTACCATAATATATCGTTCAGTTTTCACATTCTGACGTCAATACAACTTCCTCGATTCATCACTGTTCCACAATGCATCGTTCACCCTCACTTCTGTTTTGGTGTATATCAATTGGCAATCCACGTGGTGTCATAATTCATCGTTCGTTTTCAATTTAAATGAGTAGAGAGGAGAGAAGGGAAAGGAAGGAAGGGAAGGCTGGGGAGGGAACCGAAGGGGAGAGAGGAAGTAAGGAGAGAAGAGGAGAGGAGAGAAATAGAGGAAAGGAGAGGAAAGAGGAAGAGAGGAGAGTGGAGAGAAGAGAGGAAGAGAGGAGAGAAGATGAGAGGAAAGGAGAGAAGGGAAGAGAAAGAGGAAAGGAAGGGCAGGTCAAAGCAGGGCAGCGCAGGGCGGGGCACACACGAGCATGGTATGGCAGGACAGGGCAGGGCAGAGTAGGATAAGTTCGTAAGAGGCAGGCTTTACGTACTGTCACTAGCACCGGATGTGTGTGTGTGTGTGTGTGTGTGTGTGTGTGTGTTGCGGCTCTACATCCTTTCCTAAGCACTTTCTCGTGACTAGCATCCTATTCTAGTGACACACACACACACACACACACTACACGCAAGAAATGGTTCTGAGGAAGTGGAGGAGTGCATGGTATGGGAGAGAGGGAGAGAAAGAGGGGGGAGGAAGGAAGAGTGAGAGAAGGAAGGGAGAGAGAGAGGAAGGAAGGAAGGGAGAGGAAGAGAGGAAAGGAAGGAGTGAGGAAGTGAGAGAGGGAGGGATGGAGGGAGAGAAGAAGGGGGAGGAAGGAAGAGATGGAAAGTGGAAAGGAGAGAGAGAGAGAGAGAGAGAGAGAGAGAGAGAGAGAGAGAGAGCCGTATAATATATTGGTGTCATATACTAAGCGACACAGAAGCCTCCCTAACGCCGCCTCCTCACCTATTTAGTTTACATACTACACCATGTCCCGTATTTTCGTCGGTTAAGGAAGCTCCCTAACACCTTTTCCTAAGCGGCTTATTTTGCTTATTACACCTACTGTCTTTCTCCGTATATTAACCAGCCATATTTAAAAATATATAAATAAATCGCCAAGGATGAGGTGTTAGGGAGCTTCCTCAACCGACTCGCCCCGTACTGTAGTCGGGTAAGGAAGCTCCCTAACACCTCTTCCTTAGCGATTTATTCTTGGATATGGCTGGTTAATATCCTTTTGTACGTTATTTATGCAGAGTGTGGCGATGTTTGAAAGATTTATGTAACGCAGAACTGGACAATAAGGTGTAATAAGCAAAATAAATCGCTTAGGAAAAGGTGTTAGGCGATGTAGGAAGGATTTATGTAACAGAACAGGACAGTAAGATGTAATACAAAAATAAATCGCTTACGAAAAGGTGTTAGGCGATGTAGGAAGGATTTATGCAACACAGAACAGGGCAGTAACGTGCAATGAAAAAATAAATCGCTTGGGGAAAGGTGTTAGGCGATGTAGGGAGGATTTATGGAACACAGAAGAGGACAGTACGGTGAACAAAATAAATCGCTTAGGAAAAGGTGTTAGGCGATGCAGGAAGGATTTATGTAACACAGAGAATAACAGCAAGGTAAACAAAATAATTCGCTTAGGCAAAAGTGTTAGGTAGTAGAGTACGGTGTAGGAAGGAGGGCGTGCCGGTGTGAAAGGTGAGGGAGAAGGAAAGGAGGGAAGGAAAGAAGGATGGAAGGAAAGGAGGGAAAGAAGGAAGGAAGGAAAGGAGGATGGAAGGAAGGAAAGGAGAGATGGAAGGAAGGAAAGGAGGGAAAGAAGGAATGAAGGAAAGAAAGGAAGGAAGGAGGGAGGAAGCAGGGAGGGAAGAAAGGATGGAGGGAGGGAGGGAAGGAAGGTGGCGGAGTAGTTAATATTAAATGTATATGGAGAAACACGCCGGTCCACTAGTCACGAAGAAGTATATAACCCGGTACGCTGACGGTGACACACTCTGTGGGAGGTGATGAAGGTGGTGGTGAAGGAAGGAAGGAAGGAAGGAAGGAGGGAGGGAGGGAAGGAAAGGAGGGAAGGTGGCGGAGTGGTTAACAGTAAGTGTAGTGGAGAAACACACGCCAGTCCACTAGTCACGAAGAAGTATATAACCCGGTACGCAGACGGTGACACAGACTGACGGAGGCGATGCCGGGATCGTCAGACGGGTCCTGCGCTACACCACAGAGACAGGGGGCGAGGCAGAGACACACGGTACGGCAGAGCACAGAGCGACGACTCAGGGGAAGTGAGCGGGACTGTCAGATCGTGCTCAGGTACCCAACTGACGGAGGCGGTGAAGTAGGTGGGCAGACGGGTGCTGCAGAGAGGCGTGGGTGAAGGCAGAGCACAGAGCAGAGCAGAGCACACCGGCAGAGCCACGGGACGCGAGTGAGGCTGGCTGGGAGGGCCGGCGGGGCTCTGATACCCCAACCCTGATATCTGATATCGACCGATACTGAGCCAGGCCGCATCCCAACCCTTCACCGCGGCCACGCACTCGGCACACACGGCCCTCCCCACCACCTTCCTAACGCCGACTCCTTAGCGATTTAGTCCAGCTCCTACACGGCTCCCTACAGCACCCTCCCTGACGCAGCCTCCTTACCGATTTAGTGTGACTCCTATACCACACACGGCACTCTGCACCAACTTCCTAACGCAGCCTCCTTACCGATTTAGTCCAACACTTACACCACACACTCCCCACTACACCACCTTCCTAACGCAGCCTCCTTACCGATTTAGTCCCACTCCTACACCACACACTCCCCCCTACACCACCTTCCTAACGCAGCCTCCTTACCGATTTAGTGTGACTCCTATATCTTGGGAAATTTCGTAATCCCTCTTCCTTACCGATTTAGTCTGACTCCTAAATCTTGACACTCTGATTTCCAAGACCCACAATTCTAAGACGATTTCTAAGACTCAATTTCTAAGTGGGGGGAGGGAGAGGGAGGGGTAGACCGAGGATGAGGTGGAGGGATGGAGTTGAGAGGTATATGAGGGAGGGGGGGGAGTGAGTTGGGGGGAGGGGCAGTCAAATGGTGGTGGGTGACAGAGCGACTTGGAGGCGTTTTGTCTGCGGCCACCCTTTGCGGGATTAGGGCGTCGGACTATAGATAGATAGATAGACAGATAGACAATTTCCAAGACTTGCAATTCTAGGGGCCTTGGGAAATTCCGTAATGCCTGATTTTTAGCGATTAATTCTGGCCTGTACACCTTAATATCCTTTTGAATATTATTGACGAAAAATGTCCATACGTGCACGATTTTTTTCCTTAAACAAAGAACCAAAGGCCGAGGAGGAGGAGGATACAAACCTTCAAGAAAAATTAAGGTGTTACAGGGAAAATAAATCGGTGAGGAAAAGATGTTACAACCGACTCTCACAATGGTACAAATTAAACTCTCTCTCTCTCTCACACACACACACACACACACACACACACACACACACACACAATACCAATAATAATAATAATAATAACAATAGTAGTAGTAGTAGTAGTAGTAGTAGTGGCAGTACCGTAGTAGTAAAAATAATTGCCGTAATAATAATAATAATAATAATAATAATAATAACAATAATAATAATAATAATAATAATAATAATAATAAATGGGTATATGGACACATGGACCGGCATTCTCGTCGGTTAAGGAAGCTCCCTAACACCTCTTCCTTAGCGATTTATTTTGGCTTATCATACATTTCCGTCCTCTACTGTGTTGCTTAAATCCTTCCAATATCGCCACACTGCATAAATAACGAACAAAACGATATTAACCACCCATACCTAAGAATAAATCGCTAAGGGACAGGTGTTAGGGCTCTTCCTGAATCGAGAGGTCTATCTATCTATCTATCTATTAACCAACCATACCCAGAAATAAATCGCTAAGCCACAGGTGTTAGGGCGCTTCCTGAATCGAGGTCTATCTATCTATCTATCTATCTATTAACCAACCATACCCAAAAATAAATCGCTAAGCCACAGGTGTTAGGGCATTTCCCGAATCGAGGAGAAAGAAGTCTATCCATCTATCTATCAGTTGTCAGACGCCTTAATCCCGTAAGGGGTGGCCACAAACAAATCGCCTCCACGTGGCCCTGTCCCCCGCCATTTCACTGCCCTCCCCCCAACTCACACGAAATCAAAGGACGGTATTGCAGTACGGTTAGGAAGCTCCCTAACATCTCTTCTTTACCGATTTATTCTTGATTCTGCTCCCTTGATACATTCTTGTGTGCTATTCATCCCATCTATGTCGATGATAAAACACATAAGAAGCAAACCATGGAATATTAATTAGTTCGCAAAATAAATCGCTATGGAACAGGTGTTAGGGTGCTTGCTGAATGGACGAGCAACTCATGGGATATTAATATATAGTTTGCAAAATAAATCGCTAAGGAAAAGGTATTAGGGTGCTTGCTGAAGGGACGAGAAAACCAGTGGATATTTATGAGAAGTTTGCAAAATAAATCGCTAAGGAAAAGGTGTTAGGGTGCTTGCTGAAGGGACGAGAAAACCAGTGGATATTTATGAGAAGTTTGCAAAATAAATCGCTAAGGAAAAGGTATTGGGGTGCTTGCTGAAGGGACGAGAAAACCACTGGATATTTATGAGAAGTTTGCAAAATAAATCGCTAAGGAACAGGCGTTAGGGAGTTCCTGAAGGGAGGAGATGGAAGTCGAGGAATCGGACGAGCGGTGCGCGATAACGCCAAGTGGTCGGCTGTTTTGATGTGCACTGGGAAGAACTAGAGAGCGGCCGGTGTACAGATGCCAGCCACAGCACCATCAATACCACACCACACCACCTACACCACTACCGACGATATTCCCGTACGTACTAGAGCCCCGGTGACCCCTACGAGCTGGTTATCGCGTGTGCCTGTCTTGCGGTCGATGGGATGACTGATAAGGGCAGATAAAGGCGCCTTGATAATGCTTAAACGCTCCCTTCCCT
>NC_136983.1:730000-740000 GCF_032717465.1 Coenobita brevimanus | reverse complement strand
TATTATTATTGTGATACTGTTTTTACTCTATATAACTATTTCCGTTTTTATTATCATTTTATATATATGCATTATATTTATCTTCTTATTTACATATATAAACGCTTACCGAGGCAGTACACTCCATACTCATGCAGGTTCGATGCTCCGTTGCCTTGCCGCAGCAGTCCTGCCCGCTGCTGCTGCTGCTGTTCCGTGTGTTTGTTCCGTATGTGCTTCAACATACTGGACGTGGAGTTGGTGTGCGGGTCCCAGCTCATCGTATGCCCACACAGCGTACAGATCGTGCGACGCCTCTCCGCTGTCTCAAACCGGAAGTACAGCCACACCGGAGAGGCCCTTCGGTGCGGCGCTGGTCGGGATGTGGCGACCGAAGATGTGGCCGGCATTCGGGCGGCGGATTCGGATGTGGACACTACTCGGGAGCTTGTAGTGGATGTGGATGCCGACTGGGAATGCCTGGTGGAAGATTTAGGTCCACCGCCCATGCTGTGGCCTCTCCCCCGTCGCCCAGAACAGTACTTGGTTCGCGGCATCGCTGGCTGATCACACTTCCGGAATCTTTCGTTTTGCTTTCCTTCCTTCCTTGAAAGTTTCCCTGTCTGCGTGCACCTACAGATTCTTCACTCTTTTTTTCCTTCCTTCCTTCCTTTGAAAATTTCCCTGTCTGCGTGCACCTACAGATCCTTCAGTCTTTCTTTCCTCCCTTCCTTGAAAATTTCCGTTTGCGTGCACGTAAAGATCCTTCAGTCTTTTTTCCCTTCCTTGAAAATTTCCCTGTTTGCGTGCACCTATAGATCCTTCAGTCTTTCTTTCTACCCTTCCTTGAAAATTTTCCTTACGTGCACCAACAGATCCTTCGGCCTTTCCTTTCCTTCCTTCCTTGAAAATTTCCCTGCTGGCTTACACTGCCGGAACCTCCACTTCTCTTTCCTTCCTTCCTAGAAAATTTTCCTTCCTTTAAAATATTCCCCTGTGGTTTCTATACAGCATTTACCTGTACGAAAGACTAACGAGGAGAGTGTGACAGAGGTGGAGAGGGTGGGGAGGGGTAGGTCAAGGATGAGATGGAGGGGTGGAGTGGAGAGGTATATGAGAGAGGGGAGCAGGTGAGTTGGGGGCAGGGAAGTGAAATGGCAGGGGACAGGGCGTCATGGAGGCGATTTGTCTGTGGCCACCCCTTACAGGATTAAAGCGTCTGGCAATAGACAGATGGAAAAAGGTTACTGCTTCTACATTCCGTCTATCTGGTAAAATTCTCATAGCCATTACAACAGGAGTATTTTTTGTTTTTGTTTTGTTTTTGATAAATGTCCACCTCTGTTTTCCATTCTGCTCTCTCTCTCTCTCTCTCTCTCTCTCCCTATAAAGTAGTTAAGTTACCCCTCTTCCTTGCTGTAAAATGGCCGTCTCCGTTTTCTTTATACGGGTGTGTGTGTGTGTGTGTGTGTGTGTGTGTGTGTGTGTGTGTGTGTGTGTGTGTATTAATATTGTGTGCGTCTTTCTTCACTCATATAACCATCCAAAATTTCCTTGTCTGAAAGTGTTTTGCTGTCTTTCAATCACGCCTCTCCTAGTTAGTCTCTCACGCTATCCAAATCTCCTTCAAACACGATCCCGACCCTGACGTCACTTCCGGCCAGGATTAAAAGCACACACATAACAAACACGCACACAGATACACATACATACACGCAGAGAGAGAGAGAGAGAGAGAATCAACAGCGCACACTTCCTTTTTTGTGACGTCATGTGTACCGTACCCCTTCCTTTACTTGTGTGTGTGTGTGTGTGTGTGTGTGTGTGTGTGTGTGTGTGTGTGTGAGAGAGAGAGAGAGAGAGAGAGAGAGAGAGAGAGAGAGAGAGAGAGAGAGAGCAGCTAATAAAAGCATATGCTATACTCCTTTCACTTTAACTTGGCCTAAAACTGCCATCTTTCCAGGCTGAATGTCGAGATGTAACTAGAGATTAACACTAGAATGATGCTAGTCACGATGAAGTGCTACGGAAAGGATGTGGAGCCATAGGATTTTCTCTATCAATGAAATACGTGAAATACGCTGCAAAGGGACGAAAATCTGGGCCAAGTTAAGATGAAAGAACTATGGAAGCAAGCGGGGCAGAAATAGTCACGAAGAAGTGCTATGGAGAGGATGTAGAGGCATAGCATTTTCTCTACCCCGTGAAATAAGCAATAGGACGAAAATCTGGGTCAAATAACGATGAAAAGAGTACATAAGGGAGAGGCCTGCATAGTCACGAAGAAGTGCTATAGAAAGGATGTACTGTGCGTGAAATAAGCTGCATAAGGACGAAAATCTGGGCTACATTAATATAAAGTCTGAGGAGAGAGGCTTGCATAGTCACGAAGAAGTGCTACATCCAACAGCATATATTTTTCCTGTCACTAACGCACTATACGCAAAATAAGCTGCATAAGGACGAAAATCTGGGCCAAGTATGATGAAAAACGTATATGAGGGAGGGTGGCGTGTGGTGCTGGTGGTGGTGGAGGTCGCTTACACTACCACAACACAGGATTTCCTGCTACTGTCACGTCCTCTCCTTCGCCCCGCCCCTTCACCCGCCACACACACTCGGCGGGTGTGAATTCGGTTTGGCAAAGCAGTTGTTCGAATCCGTATACTCCATTCACTTCAACCTGGTCTAAAACTGCCATCTTTCCATCTTCAATGCTGAGTTGTAACGGATCAGCGCTGGGATATGATGCTAGTCACGAAGAAGCACTGCATTATTACACACTGGTACACGACAATATGATGCTAGTCACGAAGAAGCATGGCATTATTACACACCGGTACACGACAATATGATGCTAGTCACGAAGAAGTGCTGCATTATTACACACTGATCCATTATATGATGCTAGTCACGAAGAAGTACTGCATTACACACTGGTACACTACAATATGATGCTAGTCACGAAGAAGTGCTGCATCATTACACACTGATGCCCTACAATATGATGCTAGTCACGAAGAAGCACTGCATGATTACGCACTGATACAATATGATGCTAGTCAAGAAGAAGTGCTATGGGATGGATGCACAGCCAAAGTATTATCTCTGTCACTACCAGGCCGGAATTCAAGTCGGTTACTAAACACCTTTCCCTAAGCGATTTATCACACCAATATCCTCTTCAGTAATACACGAATCCATCCAGTATCACACAAATAACGTACAACAGAATATGAACCAGCCACATCCAAAAATAAATCGCTATGGGAGAGGTGTTTGGGAGCTTCCTTACCCGACGCGAATACCGGGCTGTGTGGTGTCGGTCGGTCGGGTCGGGTGGTGTTCGGGTCGGGTTGCCTAGTCGTGATATCCGATGCGGTGACGAAAAATCAATGTGGACGAACAAGGTGACGAACGGCGATTATGGACGAAATGAACCTGTGTACATCGTATTTGTTAATGTACACACACACACACACACACACACACACACACACACCTGTACACCACAACTAGATAAATACAGCTAGGTACACACACACACACACACACACACACACACACACCTGTACACCACTTGGTAAATACTGCTAGGTACACACACACACACACACACACACACACACACACACACACACACACACACACACACTTCTGTGCACCACAACTAGGTAAATACTGCTAGGTACACACACACACACACACACTCCTGTGCACCACAACTATGTAAATACTGCTACGTACACACACACACACACACACACACTCCTGTACACCACAACTAGGTAAATACTGCTACGTACACACACACACACACACACACACTCCTGTACACCACTTGGTAAATACTGCTAGGTACACACACACACACACACACACTCCTGTACACCACAACTAGGTAAATACTGCTAGGTACACACACACACACACACACACACACACACACACACTCCTGTACACCACAACTAGGTAAATACTGCTAGGTACACACACACACACACACACACACACACACACACACACACTCCTGTACACCACAACTAGGTAAATACTGCTAGGTACACACACACACACACACACACACACCCTCTTCAAAATTCACCTAAAAAGTTAATATTAAAGTTAACAATGAGAGAGAGAGAGAGAGAGAGAGAGAGAGAGAGAGAGAGAGAGAGAGAGAGAGAGAGAGAATATGTGTGTGTGTGTGTGTGTGTGTGTGTATACAGAACTGTGCTGCCGTCCACAGAGCCCACAGTATCATACAGCACAACATGGTGATGCAGGCTAAAAGTATGATGCCTTCGTAGCACCGTTCTTCTAGCGATTTATTCTGCATATTACTCCTTAACATTCTCTCGTGTGCTATTTAAAGAAGCCTGCCTCCTAAATCCTGACCCTCATTAACTTACAATTGCTAGAAAGGTGTAACAGACTAAATCGCCAAGACACAAGCGCTGCGGACCCTCCATACCATCTAACACATCACTTCCACTTCCTTCCCAGATTCAGTTTTATAAAGGCTGTCTCCTTGGTTACTAGTCAAATTTACATCTTTTAGCAACTTATTAAACGTTGATAAAACAATGCTAGGGGTCTTCATTCACTTATCATTGCACTTCTTCGTGACTAGCATCATATTCTAGCGTTAATCGAGTGCTATAAATCTACTTACACTGGATGGAAAATTTTGGTGAGTGAAGAGTTTGATTTGAGAGAGAGAGAGAGAGAGAGAGAGAGAGGGGGGGGGATTTAGGTTAGAGTACGATTAGAGAGAGAGAGAGAGAGAGAGACTGCTGAGTTATAACACTAGATTAACACTGGAATACGATGCTAGAATCTAAATGACGTGAACTGTACAAAATAATAATAATAATAATAATAATAACAGTAGTAGTCGTAGTAGTAGTAGTAGTAGTAGTAGTAAAATCCGTGCCAATTTCAAGTGACAGGAGTATAGAAAACTTCACCTATGACTATCTTGGGGCAGTATTCGTAACACCTCTTCCTTACCGACTTATTCCTCATTCTGCTCCCTTACTACATTCCTGTGTGCTACTCATGCAATCTATGTCGATATTAATCAAACATGAGATGCAAACCTGGGGATATTAATGGGTGGTTTGAAGAATAAATCGCTTAGGAAAAGGTGTTACGGGGCCGACAAGATTACAGGTCTAGGAGAGTTAGCCCTAAAAATTCACTCGCTCTCGTTTTCTCTGTTTTTCCCGCCAAACACCTCTTCCCAAGCGATTTATTTTCGTATTCTTGTCTGTTGCGGAAGCTCCCTAACACTTCTTCGTAAGCGACTTTTTTTTCCGTATTCTTATCGGTTAAAGAAGCTCCCTAACACCGCTACACACACACACACACACACACACACACACACACACACACACACACACATTAAAGGTGCAACAAGAAAAACTAATTCGCTTAAATACAAGTGCTAAGAATACGGCTTTCAGAATGGCAGGTGGAGAATGTTGGCACGAAATAATGAAAACTAATTCGCTTAAATACAAGTGTTAAGAATGGCGGATGGAGAATGTAGGCACGCAATACGGAAAACTAAATCGCCTAAACACAAGTGCCACGATAAAGGTTCGCTGGCAACTGTGCGGCCCGTGACGTCACTCAGTTGCCGATTAGTAAATATTACAGGTCCGGATTCTCCTCAGTTAAATAAGCTCCCTAACTCCTCTTCCTAAGCGATTTATTTTCGTTTATTACACATGTTCTGTTGCTTAAATCATTCCCATATCGCCTTACTCTGCATAAGGAAGATAAACAATTATTTTAACCGGTCGGATCCATGAAACAAATAGCTGAGGAAAAGGTGCTACGGAGCAGAAATAAAACACAGGAAAAGTATAATAATAATAATAATAATAATAATAATAATAATAATAATAACACAAGCACCCTATATAAAAATTCACAGAGAGAGAGAGAGAGAGAGAGACGGGGGCACCTAAATACTGATGCTTTATAATTAACATTTTTGCTGTTTACCTATAATTTCCCCCAAGCACCCCTCTTCACCCTAAAACTTCCCCCCACACCCCTCTTCACCCTAAAACTTCCCCAAATCCCCCCTTCACCCCTCAGAAACTTTCCCAAAATCCTCATCACCCCAAACACTTCCCCAAAATTTCCCTACCCCCCAATTTCCCTGCCACGTACTCACCCTGCACAGGTACGGGTATATGCCAGGCCCACACCTTGGTGGGGCCAGGCACAGGCGCCGGTGTGGCTTCAGGCGCCTTGATGCTCCTGGTGTTGTTCTCAAGGCGCTTCAGTTCCTCCCGGTGCTGCGCCAGGATGCGACAGATGGCCGCCTCCTCCCGCCGCTGTTGCTGTTGCGGCTGGCGGTAGTGGCGGGTCGTCGTGCTCCCCTGACCACCCGGCGCCGTGGGGTCGAGCGCCGCGAACTCCAAGGGATGGCGCAGCTCCAGATGCCGTGCGATGTTGGTGGTGTTGCCCACGTACTTGATCTTCACCGGGCACAGGCGACACTCCACCTCCCGCCGCGTGTCGTCTGAGAACTTGGCCAGGCACCACACCTTGCTGCGACCCACCATCTTTACGCACCTGTGTTTATAGCCTCCTTACTCTCTCTCTCTCCCTCCCTCCCTCTCTCTCTCTCTCTCTCCCTCCCTCTCTCTCTCTCTCTCTCTCTCTCTCACACACACCGCTATACGATGATTCCCTTCACGATATTTCACCGTTCGTCACCCACCATCTTCACACACTGTCATCTGTCTTCACCGTCTCTCTCTCTCTCTTATCACACACTGTCACCTGTTTATATCCTGCTCTCTCTCCCCCTCTCTCTCTCTCTCTCACCGCAATACGATTATCTCTCACGATATTTCACAATCCTCCTTTACCTCCACCCCGACTTCATTCACAAAGATGGCACCTTTTTCTTACTCTTACTATATATTCTCACTGTCCTTACTCCTCTATACGATGATTTTCTTTAAAGATATCTCACATTTCTCCTTTACTTCCACCTTGACTTTATGCACAAGGATCTTATTATTATTATTATAACTATTCACTTTCTTTACCTTCCTTGAGAGAGAGAGAGAGAGAGAGAGAGAGAGGAGGGGAGCACAGTTCATGCCGCACCCAGAATCCCTTCGCCCCATTCTCCTACTTTCTCTTTCTCCACCACCACCACACCCTCTCAAAGCATCTCTCTCCCTCCCTCCCTCCCTCCCTCTCTCTCTGGAGACAGCACGAGACTTACCACCACCACATCCTCTCACACCACCACCACACCACACCACACCCTCTCACAACCACCACATCACCACAAGACCACCACATCCCCACACACCACCAACACACATGACCTGACCTCCACACATGACCTGACCTCCACACATGACCTCTGACCTTCATACACATAACGTCTGACCTCCTATACACATGACCCCTGACCTCCACACAGATGACTTCTGACCTCCACACATGACCCCTGACCTCCACACATGACCTCTGACCTCCATACACATAACGTCTGACCTCCCACACACATGACCCCTGACCTCCACACATGACCCCTGACCTCCACACATGACCTCTGACCTCCACACACATGACCTCTGACCTCTGATTGGTAGGCAAGAAAATCGAATGACTCCTTACACACACACACATCCTCGTACATAAAAACATACACACACACACACACACACACACACACGGGAAAAACAAGACGTGGCTGTGACTTATGCACCCCTATAAATCACTAAGTCAATGTTAAGAGGCAAGCACCACACAGCACCACCACAACACCATACTCCCACGCTGTCACACATCATTATCATCTTCTTTCACTTTCCTCTTCAACATTATGACAAGTATCTCACCTCTATTTCTATGTCACTGCTAACAGGGGAAAAACCCGGAGTGGACACAGCACAGCACAGCATCAGCACAGCACATCCTATCACGGTCGCCAGCATCTCACAACTCAAATCTCTCCAATCTTTTCTCCACTTCAATCAATGCATCACTTATATTCTCACAGCTAACAGATGCAAGACGCGGAGTGGAGGCAGCACACAGCACTAGATCAACACCAGCACACAGCACAGCACAGCACCACACAGCACTAGCACATCCCTATCACCGTCACCAGCACCTCACAACGCCGTCTCTCAAACTGATCCCCTTCACTTCATATCTACACAGCTTACAGAGGCCAAACGCGGAGTGGAAACAGCACACAGCACAGCACAGCACAGCACTAGCACATCCCTATCACAGTCACCAGCACCCCACAACGCCGTCTCTCAAACCGTTCCCCTTCACTTCATATCTACACAGCTTACAGAGGCAAAACGCGGAGTGGAGGCAGCACACAGCACCAGCACAGCAGCAGCACAGCACTAGCACATCCCCTAGCACGGGCGGCAGCACTCGCAACTCGATCTGGGCGCGACCAATGAAGACCAGACTCCGATCATCGATTTACTGGAGCCGCGGACCAATCACAGGCCGGGTTGGGGGGATCGATCAGCCGACCTCGCGCACACCAACCCCCCCACACCCCACCCCCCGCCACGATTGATCAAGGCGACGGGCGTACGATCAATACACTCAATTGTCTATCTATCTATCTAACACTAATACTCAAATGTATCTATCAATACACTAGCTATCTACTACAACCAATAATCGTTTCTACCTATTAATCAATACACTCGATTCTGTCTATCTATCTATCTAACACTATTACTCAAATGTATCTATCAATACACTCTAGCTATCTATCTACTACAACCAATAATCGTCTCTACCTATTAATCAATACACTCAATTCTATCTACAAGTAATACACTCAATTCTATCTATCAATAAACTCAATTCTGTTTATCAATACTCATTTCTATCTATCTACAACTCATACACTCAATTCCATCTATCAATACCCTCAATTCTATCTATCTATAGGTCTATCTGGGCGGGGTCAATGGGATCGGCTAAGGATCGAAGCTGCCTACTGATCCACGAAGGTCACCAAGACAGACCAGCATTTCGGATCGCCTTCTGTTGCTATGGTCACTCCCCAACGCCCCGCCTGACGGTAAACAAAACGATGGCGGGTAAATTCAAACTGGAGATTTCGTCAACGGTCAGTCAGCTTCCATTTTTAAAAACAATACGGCGCCATTACTGATGAAGCCAAACTCAATGGAGCCTCAGTAGCTGGCAGTAGCATTCTGTCAGTATATTATTTAAAAAAACAAGAATATTCGGTACTGCCCAACTCTCTGACGCAAGAATGAACCGTTACTCCCAGTCCTTCATGTACGCAACAGGTCAACTCTGGAACTGTCACCCAAGGCCTTGCTGTCACTCTCTGTCTGTAATTCCTACTTCCTATGATCTCCAGTCTTTCGAAGCAGTGTGTCCTGGCATCTCGAAATGAACGGATCTCCGACCAGCTCTCTGATGCAAGAGTGAACCGTTACTCCCAGCCCTTCATGTACGCAACAGGGCAACTCTGGAACTGTCACCCTCTGTCTGTATTTCCTACTTCCAACAGGTCAACTCTGGAACTGTCTCCCTCTGTCTGTATTTCCTACTTCCAACAGGTCAACTCTGGAACTGTCTCCCTCTGTCTGTATTTCCTACTTCCAACAGGTCAACTCTGGAACTGTCTCCCTCTGTCTGTATTTCCTACTTCCAACAGGTCAACTCTGGAACTGTCTCCCTCTGTCAGTATTTCCTACTTCCAACAGGTCAACTCTGGAACTGTCTCCCTCTGTCTGTATTTCCTACTTCCAACAGGTCAACTCTGGAACTGTCACCCTCTGTCTGTATTTCCTACTTCCAACAGGTCAACTCTGGAACTGTCTCCCTCTGTCTGTATTTCCTACTTCCAACAGGTCAACTCTGGAACTGTCTCCCTCTGTCTGTATTTCCTACTTCCAACAGGTCAACTCTGGAACTGTCTCCCTCTGTCTGTATTTCCTACTTCCAACAGGTCAACTCTGGAACT
>NC_136983.1:715000-722500 GCF_032717465.1 Coenobita brevimanus | reverse complement strand
CCTGTCTATCTATCTACCTCTCTCTCTCCCAGGCGGGCAAATAATGACAGCAATCATCATCATCATCATCATCATTAGGGGAAATGTACCGCGTCATTCAATTTCAAAAAGACATTTCCTTACACACACACATACACACACACACACACACACACACACGCCAAGAAAGTACACACAGAAGCAAACACACACATCCCTCGCCCGACACAAACGACCTCTCTCTCTCTCTCTCCCTCTGTCTCTCTCTCAGGCACAAACACAAAGCCTACCATCATCATCATCATCATCATCACCAAGATGGATTACGGAATTATTTCTGGCCTCATAACAAAGAAAGAAAGAGAGAAAGAGAGAGAGAGAGAATGAGAGCACTGCCTTACACACACACACATTTTACCTCTCTCTCCTTACACTACTTCTCTCTCTCTCTCTCTCTCTCTCCCTGGCAGAGGCACAAAGCCCCTTCATGATGATGGTAATCATCATCATCATCATCATAACAAAGGCTCCCCCAACTTTACCCTCTGCACCTCTCTCTCTCTCTCTCTTCGTGTGTATGTGTGTGTGTGTGTGTGTGTGTGTGTGTGTGTGTGTGTGTGTGTGTACCTACTGATTTCTTATACACACACACAAAACATACACCATCCTGTTCCTCACCATCATCATCATCACCACCATCACCACTACCCTCCTCATCATCACCACCACCACCACAACCATCCTCAGCATCATCACCACCACCACCACCACAACCATCCTCAGCATCATCACCACCACAACCATCCTCAGCATCACCACCACCACCATCACCACTACCCTCCTCCTCACCACCATCACCACCAAAACCATCCTCAGCATCATCACCACCCTCCTCCTCATCATCTTCACCACCACCACCATCACCACCACCACCATCACCACTACCCTCCTCCTCACCACCATCACCACCCTCATCACCCTCCTCACCACCCCCCTCCCCCAGGCTGTCAAGTGGCTCCATCCCCGCGCCTAAACTTATAGGCGCCATTTCTCCTTCCTCGCCACGCTGATGATGATGATGATGATGATGACGCCGCTGATGATGATGGCCCTCCGTGGTGGTGATGATGATGATGGTGGTGATGGTGGTGGTGATGGTGGTGGTGGTGGTGGTGGTGGTAGTGGTGGTGGTGATGGTGGTGGTGATGGTGATGATGATGATGATGATGATAGTAGTGGTGGTAGTCGTGGTAGTGATCATGATGATGATGATGACAGTAGTGGTGGTGGTGGTGATGAAAATGATAATGAGAGGAGAAGGATAATGATGATGATGATGATGGTGTTGTGATGATGATGATGGTATTGTGATGATGATGGTGTTGTGATGATGATGGAAAGTTGCCGTAATGATGATGATGTCTGGGCCGCGGAGGATAATGCGTCTGATTTATGATGATGATGATGATGATGTGTGCATGTGTGTGTGTGTGTATATATGTGTATGTATGGAGGTATGGAGGAATGTATGTGTATGTACGCATTTGTGTATGTATGCGTGTATGTGTGTATATGTATGTAAGAATGTATGTATGTATGCTTTGATGATGATGATAGTGATGATGGTGATGGTGTATAGTCAATGAAAGTGTATGTACGTATGCATGTATATGTATTGATGTATGTACGGTATGTAGGTATTTCTGTTGTGTGCACGGGAGAAGTGTGTGTTCTTTACATGTACGTAAATATACTGTTTGCGTGAATGTATGTATGTATGTGTGTGTGTATGTGTGTATGTATGTATGTGTGTGTGTATGTATGTATGTATGGATGTATGTATGTGTGTGTGTATGTATGTATGGATGTATGTATGTGTGTATGGATGTATGTATGTATGTATGTATGTATGTATGTATGTATGTGTGTGTGGTGACTAATGATGATGATAATGATGATGGCGGTGATCATTAACGGAAAATGGTGTGCAACAGAAAACGAAACTAAGCCATTTTCTCTAATGATGATGATGATGATGGTGGTGGTGGTGATGGTGGTGATGATGATGGTGGTGATGGTGATGGTGGTGGTGATGATGATGGTGGTGATGGTGGTGGTGGTGGTGGTGGTGATGATGATGGTGGTGGTGGTGATGGTGGTGATGATGATGATGGTGGTGGTGATGGTGGTGATGATGATGGTGGTGATGGTGGTGGTGGTGGTGATGATGGTGGTGATGATGATGATGGTGGTGGTGGTGATGATGGTGGTGGTGGTGGTGGTGGTGATGGTGGTGGTGATGGTGGTGGTGGTGGTGGTGATGGTGGTGATGATGATGGTGGTGGTGATGGTGGTAGTGGTGATGGTGATGATGATGATGATGATGATGGTGGTGATGATGATGGTGGTGGTGATGGTGGTAGTGGTGGTAGTGATGATGGTGATAGTGATGAAAAAGTCTGTCAGTTCCTCCTTAATGATGATGATGGTGGCTAATGATGATGATGCGGCCTGATGATGATGATGATGACTGCTGGCTGACGTGTGTGGTGATTGATGATGGTGGTGTGTGTGTGTGTGTGTGTGTGTGTGTGTGTGTGTGTGTGTGTGAGAGAGAGTATGTATGTTTTCCTGGCGTGTGTGTTTGTGGGTGTATGTGTGCGCTTCTCCGGTGTGTGTGTGTGTGTGTGTGTGTTTTTGCCGATGTGCGTGTGTATGTGTATGTTAGCAGTGTGCGCGCATGTGTGTGCGTGTGTATGTGCGTGAACACACCCGAGTTCAGTGGTGTGATAACAAGTTTGACAGAAAACGTACACGTGGTTATAACCCGTGTGTGTGTGTGTGTGTGTGTGTGTGTGTGTGTGTGTGTGTGTGAGAGAGAGAGAGAGAGAGAGAGAGAGAGAGAGAATGATTGATTACGTAATGTGTGTATTTATGTAACAGATGTGTGTGTGTGTGTGTGTGTGTGTGTGTGTGTGTGTGTGTGTAGAAAATGATATGGTGTGTATGCATGTACTGTGTGTATGTACAGTACTGCCGTGTGTGTGTATATATGTAAGTGTATGTATGTATGTGTGTGTACTCACCTTCCTCAGGGGTCTGGCCTGTGTGTGGTGACTGTGGTGGCCTCCCAGGTGCTGAGACAGGCCCAGGGCGCCCAGCCACCCCTGATGGTGCTGGTGCTGCGCTGCGGGCGTGGGCGTGGGGTACTGGTGCGGGTGCGGGTGTGGGAAGGCGTGGGGGTGGGCGTGGAAGGGCGGGCGTGGCGTCGAGGGGGAGGTGATGGGTATGTAGGGCTGAGGTCTGCCCAGGAAGGCGTGCAGGGGCTCCCAGTACTCCCACTGTGGACTGGCGATCTCCCCCGCCAGCAGCTGCCGGCGGGTGCGGTTGTACAGCGCCTTCAGGTTGTTCAGTCTCTGCCGCGCCTCGTCCCCCGACACGTCCTTCCGTCGCGTCAGGGCGGCCGACAGGGAAGCCCAGATGGCTCGGTGGTTCTTCTTCTCGCTGCTGAACTTGGCCTGCCATTCCTCGCTGGTGTAGAGGGAGATCAGCTCCACCGTCTCCTCGTAGGTCCAGTTACGAGACCGGCCTCGCTCCATGCCCAGCCCCTCCCCCAGGTCACCCCAGCCGGCCCACCCGGTGCCCACGCCTGCGCCAGGAGAGCCTTCCATCCCCAGCAGCGCCTGTGGCAGTCCCCCCGGCCGTGCGGCGCCCCCCATCAGCCCCCCCATGCCGGTGGACGTGGACGGCATGGTGCGTTGTGGGGTAGATGGTGTGGTGTCGGAGGGGGTGTGGATGCTCATTGTAGGGGGGGCGCCGGGCCCCATACCCGCCCCTGCAACCAGACCCGCCAGACCCAGCAGCTGGTGCGGGGGCAGGCCAGCTGGGGGGCCGCCTGACCCACCCACCTGGCCACTTTCCCCTCGTTCTCCGTTCATGCTGGACGTGAGACTCAAGGTGGACGTGATACTTGAAGGTGGAGGTGATGCTTCGAGGAGGAGGTGTGGGAAACAGTTCTACGCTGGCACTCGAGGAACTTGTCAAAGTCGAGGTGATGCTTCAAGGTGGTGGTGGAAATAATTCTTGTACACTGGCACTCGAGGAACTTGTCGAGGTCGAAGTGAAGGGCACAGTACGTTTACACTGTCACTCGAGATGCTACTCAAGGTGGAGGTGATGGAAATAGTTCTCGTACACCGTCACTCGGGGAAACAGTCGAGGTGGAGGTACAACTCGAGGGCCTACAGTGCGTCTACCCACACCTGGCAAAGTTGTGACGGTGAGAGGAGCAGCACCGCGCCGCACCGTAACACCACACCGTAACACCGCTCCACTCGGCTCGTCCTCGAAGTTGCTAAGGTGGAGAGTGAGAGAGAGTTCCTCCACACCGCGCTCTACGGCTGATCGCTGGGTTGGTACCACGGCGAGCAGCACCAACACGCTCGTTCCTACCACGCTGTCTCCACCGCACACACCAACACACACACGCACGCACCAACACACGGTCAAGCTGGATTAAGTTAGATTTAGAGTTTGTTTATGCCCTATGGAATAGTGCTGTGAGTTGGCAGCACCACGAGTAGCACCAACACACTCGTAGCTACCACGCCGTCTGTTGCACCCACACACACATACACACACAGGAGGAACTAGTCAGTGTGGAGGTCGTGAGAGCACGTTCACGTCGCGCTGTAAGTTGGCAGCACCAGGAGTCGCACCAAGACTCTCGTTCCTACCACACATACACACACTGTGGAGGAAGTCGTCAACGTGGGTGTACACTCGCCAAGGTGGAGGTGGTGGGGGTGAGAGCCGCTCCTCTAACTTGGCGGCACCGCAAAGTTGAGAGAAGTGAGCGAAGACAGTGGCAGCACGCGAAGGAGTGCTACCACGCCGCCTGCAGCAGTGTCCAATCACACACACACAGTGGAGGAGGTAGTGAAGGTGGCGGTGGTGTAGTCAGGGTGAAGGCAGTGAAGGGAAGTGTTGCTTCACACGCTGCACTAAGGAGTAAGTTGGTAGGAGTAAGAGAACCGGTGCTACCACGCGAAGGAGTGCTACCAAGCCGCCTGCAGCAGGCCCCAGCGCACCCACACTGGACTCCGGCGGTGGTAGGGACTGGCGGGGACGCGGGCGCAGCTTCAAAACATTTGCGTTAACTGCTGTGCGCATGCGCAGGTGGGAGTTGGGGTGCGCCACGAGGGTCGTATCCCACTGATAAAACGCACAACATCCGCCCCTACGGAACCCATTATCATTTGATGATCGTCAAGTCAGCGCGACCCCGATATAAGGCCCCGCACCCCGCCATCATCACCACCATCATCATTATCATCATCATTACGCCCACCCGCCCGCACCCAAACGACCCCCGTAATCATCATCATCATCATTACCGGGATGACGCGTCGGGAAATGAGTGCGGTAACGAGGGCCGAGTTAATGATAGTTTGTGCAGACGTAATATTAAGGCAAATAAAATACAAGACCTTCTGATAACACATCTCATCCCCCAACCTACTGGTGACCTCGCTACTACACCCCCTGTGACTCACCACACCTGCCTCACCACCACATTCACCACACCTGCCTCACCACACATGCATCACCACTCACCACACCTGCAGCACCACACCACACTTCCTTCACAACACTTTAGATAATGTTTCACCATTTCTGTATACCTACCTCACCACACCTTCACCACACCTGCAGCACCACACTCACCACACCTGCATCACCACTCACCACACCTGCATCACCACACCACACTTCCTTCACAACACTTTAGATAATGTTTCACCATTTCTGTATACCTACCTCA
Organism: Coenobita brevimanus; assembly: GCF_032717465.1. NCBI lineage: Eukaryota > Metazoa > Arthropoda > Malacostraca > Decapoda > Coenobitidae > Coenobita > Coenobita brevimanus. Next base: position 716,697 of record NC_136983.1, on the reverse strand, counting down.
CCACACCTTCACCACACCTGCCTCACCACACCACATCATCACATACTGCTACCTTTCTTCACCACACTTTCTCACCACACATTTTCATCACTCCCTGTATACCTCACCAAATGTTCACTATTCTCACCACACCACACCACACCTTCACCACACACTACCACATTCCCTTCCCACAGTTTCTCACAGTTTTCTTTCATCATTTTTTACCTCACCACAAACTCACCACAAGATTAAAACAAGCCTGCCTCACCACACCTCCTTCACCACACTTCCACACTACTTACAATCATCATTTTTCTTACTTCGCCAGTCACCACATCTGCCACAACACACTTCGCTACATCACATCCCTTCACCACACTTTCTTCACCACTAATCTTCATCACTTCTCCGTCAACATTTTCTCATATACACCACAACCTTATCATCACACTTGTAAACATCACCACACTTCCCCACCACACTACACACCCTCAGCACACAATTCCACCACACCACCACACCTCACCACACAATTTCACCACACTCCAAGATCACCACACCACACCTCTTCACCACACCACAATTTTTCACCACACCTTCACCATCGCCACACCACACTACAACATCTCTCCGCCATACCACACTTTCACACCACAACCTCTCTTCGCCACACCACACCTCACCACACTTTCACCACACCTCTCTCACCACCATTCATCTCCATTACCTCTCATTCTCACTCCAATTCTCCCTTTCCCTCTCTCTCCCCTCCCTCCCTCCCTCTTCCTCAATTACTCTCTCTCTCTCTCTCTCACTCTCTCTCCCCCAAAGTATTCCTACACAATTTCTTACTCATTCTCTCTCTCTCTCTCTTCCTTAGCGCCCCTTCCCAGTTTCTCTCTCTCTTCCTTTATACTCAATTTCTTATTCTAGCATTCTGTCTGTCTGTCTCTCTCTCTCTCTCTCTTCCTTAGCACTCCTTCCCAGTTTCTCTCTCTCTCTCTCCTTCGTACAGTACTCCTACCCAATCTCTTACTTACGCACTCTCTCTCTCTCTCTCCTTCGTACAGTACTCCTACCCAATCTCTTACTCACGCACTCTCTCTCTCTCTTCCTTAGCACTTCTTCCCAAATTCTTACTCTCTCTCTCTCTCTCTCCCTCCCTCTCTCTCTCTCTCCCTACACAATAAACCTTCCCATATCTCATTTTCTTTTTCATTCGTTACTCAAAGTTTCCTCCAAGTCAATTAAAGTTCAGCACAGTTTCTCTTCGCCTTGGGTTTGTGGTGTGGTGTGGTGGGATGGAGTTTGGTGTGGTGTGGTGTGGTGTGGTGTGACGTGGTATGGTATGGTGTGGTGTGGTAGGATAGGGTGAGGTGGGGTGTGGTGTGGTGTGGTGTGGTGTGGTAGGGTGTGGTGTGGTGTGGTAATACTGAATATAATACAGCCAGTTTCCCTATCTGCATGTCTATCTATCTATCTATCTATCTATCTACCTACCTATTTATCTATCCTATCCATCTATCTATCTATTGGTTTCTATCTATCACTACACTGATATATATGTAGGTTTAAATCTTTTGAATCTATTCATTTTAATCTATCTACCATCCTTTATATATCTATGTCCATGTAGCAACCTATCTATCCTTCTATCTATTTATATCTGCCTCTATCTATCTATCTATCTATCTTTCTATCTATTATCCGACGCC
>NC_136983.1:642500-705000 GCF_032717465.1 Coenobita brevimanus | reverse complement strand
GCATTGGGCCGGATGTTGCAACGATGAATAATTGAGGGTTTAGTGTACTTACATTCACATGCACATCAGCACTAAATTTCTCCTTCACTTCCTCATTCATTTGTCTCATGCATACAGTAATTATTTATGGCTCTGGAGGTTCTTTTAGATAAGTTTTAATTATCCGCACAAATTCCCGTTTCCTACAAGATTGTGTTCCTCAATCCCAACACACTGACAGGCCAATACCAATCAACAAATATAGGAGACATTACTAAATATCACTGCTGTTTACATACAACTATCTATTGCCAGATGCATTCAGCTTATAAGGGGTGGCCAAAAACAAATCACCTCCATGTCACCCTGTCCCCTGCCATTTTGGTGCCCTCCCCCCAGCTTATACCCCCTCTTCTCATACAAATATTACTGTAAAATGAAGCTCCAGCCAAACAGCATCCTCTGAGAACCACCACCAGACATCCATCCCACAGATATTCCCTACCCAGAGACACACAGGTACAACCAGCCAGACTGCAATGTGGCCAACACCCTTACCTGCCACAATACCAACACAATATACAACACAAAGAAAATACTCTGCCCATACAGCAATGAAGCCCTCCACACCACAATACCCTTACTCATCACATGCATCACACTATCAGACACAAAATGCAACTCATAAACAATTCACTGTGCCCTCCACACCACAACACACTTACTCACCACATGCACCACACTACCACACAACACACACAGTCCTTCAACATAACTTTAACAAAACACAGGGACACACCCGTCAGTCACCAATATCCTGCAGTTCACTGGGTTTACAATGAGATAAGTATTGGGTTGCAAGAAAATGACTGTAACATAAAGGAAACTGGCAAGGCAGCATCATATGTAAAAAGGAATTTTAAAAATCCAATTTTGTCTAGTTTACCATGGACCAAGGTGTAAAAAGTTTGTCAAAAGACCTACTGGTACTTATTACAAGGACTTGGTGTACACTGTAAGCTCTGACATGGAACAGACTACCAAGTACCATTAGAACTGGTACTAGACTCGTTATGAAGAATATTAACATTGTAGACAATTTTTTAAACAGACCTCAAGATAATATCCAAGCCATAGAGAGATCAATATTAACACTTTCACCACATGTCATCTTTCTTACACTAAAATTATCTGACTGTAGTAAGAACAGAATAAAACATGCCTCGATGTACTGAAAGATTTTACAAAGACTGGTTCTCATCCCTTCATTACAGATCTCCTCAAAGCTGATTAACACTGATGGATGGAAGAGTTAAATAACATGCCATCATACTAGCAGGGTTTGCAGAAATCAATCTTACGACAAAAGCTCAAACCAAACCAGTGGATATTGATCATTAAACATCAAAGCATTGCCATCTTCACTGGGTCTTCCTTAAGCTGAATATAATCATGTGGCAATGAAAAGGCTATACGGTATATAATTAAAAAACACACTCCTTCACTCCCACAGCACTCCTCAATGCTGAATAAAATCATCTGGTAGTAGCAACACTAAAATTAACTGACATTATATGCTGTACTAAAGATGCTGGTAAAGTAATATGAAGATTATTGATATGCCCTCAATTTCATCTGACACATCCTCAGAAAACTGCCCGCTGAAACTGCCCTCCTCCTACAGTGCACATCCTCCTCCTGGGAGAGAGGGATGAAGCCGAGGGTTGCTGGTACAACTGGGCAACACAGCCACTCAGTTATTTTGGTGCCACCACATGAAGGCATCCCTCCCCTGCACCAAGTCCTTAGAACAAATATTACTATCTATCTACAGGTATCTATTGTCAGACACCTTAATCCAGTATGAGATGGCCACAAACAAATTGCCTTCATGTCACCCTGTCCCCCACCATTTCATGACCCTTCCCCCAGCTCACCCCTCCCCTCTCTCATATACCTCTCCACTCTATTCCTCCATCTCACCCTTGGCCTCCCCCTTCCCTCTCCCTCCTTCACATAGGCTACACTCTCCTCATCAGTCTCTTGCTCTCCATCCTCGAAACTTACCAGATTAAATATCCTGCATTTATCATCCTGGTGAACTGAGAGTCTGGCCATATCAACACCGTGCCAGGCCACAGACACACAATCACTAATCATATGGTGTGTGGAAGGCAGCAGTGATTCTGGGATATCACCGTAGCACATCTGGTGGCCTTGCTTGTGGTCCAGGTATGTGTTTGTGAGCGGGGGTTTTGGCCGCACCGTGCACCTTGAGATATTCTTCCGGTACTCCAGTTCCGAGTTAAAATTATACGCGCTGGCAAAGTTTAATAGCTCCGTCTTCTTATTGTAAATGTCCCTGACGGTCTGATCACCAATGCCATACTTCTGTACGAGCCGACTCACTGGAACGCCACTGTCTCGCTCCCTAATAAGTTTTAATTTCTCGAGTATATTAAGAGACTTTCTGGTTCGTCTCCCACAGTCGCTATGCACCAACGTTCGTTCTGACGCCATCATTATTCCCAAACACCTTTTTCTACACTACTGTATAAAACAAAATTGAATACTGTACACTGGTGCTGGAAGTAAAATGAGAGTGGCCATGTGGAGAGGAAGGAGAGAGACTAACAAGGAGAGTTTATGAGTGAAGTGGAGAAAGTGAGAGACTAACAAGGAGAGTTTATAAGAGTGAAGTGAAGAAGGGAAGGTTACAGCAAAAGCAAATACAAATACCAGCACACACAACTCACCAACACAAAAACTGCCATCTTTTAAACTCTAAGAGGTGACTGACAAGGGTGACGGGGCCGCCACTGACTTGTACCCTAATGAGGTTCAGTATCATCTGTACTGAGGGACTTGCAGGTCGTTTTACGGTCATTCCGGTAGTACGTTAGAGAGAAATGGGGGGAATCCAAGGCAAAAGCGTCTCAAAATACTCAAATATATCCTTTCTCTTACTTTCGTATCTATTGTTCGTGGTCTATATACATTTTAAAGAATCAATTAAGCATACTGGTGCCTTGGATTCATGTGACCCAGCTATCTGACTGACGAGCACGTAGGTGAATGCATATTAGGTTTGGCTAGGTAGATTAGGTTGTTATTCTTTTCAGACACATTATAAACGCCAAATAAGAATATAACTATGTATCTATTCATCATAATAAGATATAAGACTACTCAAAATAATATAATCTCATATTTTTCCTAGTCCGCTTCACCTCACAGTCCTTCCCTACAACGATAAGACCCGACAAGAGGCCTCTCCTACGGTACTTAAAATTACCTAATATTACCCACGATAAAATATACTGGTTATCCTACGACGGGACTGGGCTAGAAAGGGCTTAGATTGGGCTGTCCTACCCTACCAAGAAATATAAAGGCACTCCACCATAGAACGTCTGGCGTCTGAACACAAATATTCATCCTTATTTCCACAATTACACTTCAACACGCCACGATAAAATCAAAACAGTCAATGGGAAACGTTCATCTTTTATTTCCTACGCAAAATCTTAATGATCCTTGGTTAAAAATACGTGAAAATGATCACAATAATTCAAGCCTGACAAACAACCCCAGCAAGCAAAATATGACAACAAACAATATTGGGCGATCTTGAATTACGGTTTGTTTTGATTATGCAATGTTTAGTGTTTATATACAATTATGTCTTATGGTTAAATTAATAATGAAATATTTAAGGTAACTAAGGTAGGGAATAAGTTAACAGTCGAGGATTTTTCTTACCAGGGAAGGGCTACGAGAACAGTACCTAATGCAAGATTGCCCCGGGATTATTGGTTTATAAGAGATCTTCGTCCTTTCTCATTTGTTTCCAAGAATATAACAGTACTGTGACTCTACATCCATTTCATAGCACTTCTTCGTGACTAGCACCATATTCTAGTGTTAGGCCCTATTACAGATCAAGAAGGATGCAAAGTTAAAATGAACAGAAATAGAATAAGTACGAAGCGTTCTGAGAAGCGTCACATCATTTAGAAAGACAGAGAGAGAGAGAGAGAGAGAGAGAACTTCTATCCCCTCTGAGTTTTACCTATGCACACTCATGAAAATAAATCACTCAGGCAACGGCGCAAAGAACCAATGTCACTTGGAAAAAAGCGCTGACTTTAATTTAGAGAAAACGTTCGAGAGGAGAGGAGTATTTTCACGGGAGACTAAAACAGTGTTAGTTAGCAATTAATAGCATAGAAAATGTGGATTGCAAGGGGATGCTGTGTAGTAGTAGTAGTAGTAACAGTAGTAGTAGTCTGGGCTAATGTCGTACGGTACCATTTAATTCCTGGAAAGGGTGGCCACAAACAAATCACCTCCATGTCACCCTGTCCTCCACCCCATCCCTCCATCTCATCCTTGGTCTCCCCCTCCTCTCTCCACCTCATTCACATTAACTCTCCTAGTCAGTCTCTCATCTCCATTCTCTCCACCGCATCCCTTCACCTCATCCTCGGTCTCCCCACTCACTCACCCTCTGCCACCAGTCCACAGCGCTTCTTCGTGACTAGCATCACATTCTAGTGTTTATCTACTGTTACATCTCAGCATGCAAGATGGAGGTGGCAGTTTTAGGTCATTAGAGTGAAATAAGTATAGCATCATCATCATTATCATCAACATTCTTGCATGCGTCGGCCTTGGTCACCTAATGGCGGCTCTCCATGCTGTTCGATCTCTGGCAGCCTCCCTATCCGGTCCCTCATCCCTGAGACCACTCTCAATGACCTCGTCCCAGGTCTTTTTCGGTCTGCCTCTCGCAACCCTTCCCCGACGTTCATACCTCTCACCTTCCATACCCAGTTGTCATCCTCCATCCTCTCCACATGCTCAAACCATCTCAGTCTACCCCTCCTCATCACAACACCAGTACACTTCAGTCCCATCCTTCCTCCCAAACCATCTCAGTCTACCCCTCCTCATCACAACACCAATACACTCCAGTCCCATCCTTCCTCCCAAACCATCTCAATCTACCCCTCCTCATCACAACACCAATACAATCCAGTCCCATCCTTCCTTCCAAACCATCTCAATCTAACCCTCCTCATCACAACGCCAATACACTCCAGTCCCATCCTTCCTCCCAAACCATCTCAATCTACCCCTCCTCATCACAACACCAATACACTCCAGTCCCATCCTTCCTCCCAAACCATCTCAATCTACCCCTCCTCAGCACAACACCAATACACTCCAGTCCCATCCTTCCTCCCAAACCATCTCAATCTACCCCCCCTCATCACAACACTAAGACACTTCAGTCCCATCCTTCCTCCCAAACCATCTCAATCTACCCCTCCTCATTACAACACCATTACACTCCAGTCCCATCCTTCCTCCCAAACCATCTCAATCTACCCCTCCTCATCACAACACCAATACACTCCAGTCCCATCCTTCCTCCCAAACCATCTCAATCTACCCCTCCTCATCACAACACCAGTAAACTCCAGTCCCATTCTTCCTCCCAAACCATCTCAATCTACCCCTCCTCATCACAACACCAATACACTCCAGTCCCATCCTACCTCTCAACTCTTCCATCGTAAACCCAGCCCCCCCAGGCCTCACACTCAGGGACGCACTGCACATCCACCTAATCACTGTCATTTCTGTGCGTTTGAGCCTGCGAATATCCTCTTCCTTTACTGCCCTCCTCTTGCAGTCTACCATCATCCTTTCAGGGGATAGTGAGGGAAAGAAAGGATGTTCTTTTAACCAGGCAACTCCACCATCCACACATAGCAGTGCTACCACGTGAAGGCTTCCCTCTCCAGCACAACAGTGAAACAGTTTGATGTTAATTCATTCTCTCTCTCTCTCTCTCTCTCTCTCTCTCTATGTATATGGAGAGAGAGAGAGAGAGAGAGAGAGAGAGCACAATAGGTCATGCAGGATCTCTGAGGTGGGAATTGGGGTTATGATGATGATGATGATGATGACAACAATGACGAAAGATACTAAAGGTTCGCGTACACGTATCTTAAAACACACACACACACACACACACACACACACACACACACACGCACACACACACAGTTGACGTGCAAGATAACCCACATAACATCAACCTCGTTTTAACCTCTTGACACACCTACATCAATCCTTCACCTTTATTATTATTATTATTATTATTATTATTATTATTTGGAAATCTAGAAAAACACTATACTGTTTTTTTTTTCGTTCGTTCTTGTTTTTTTTTTTTTATATATATTTAAACCTTTTTCATTCATTCTCGCTTCTCGTTATGCCTAAAAAATCATTACGTCGTTTTTTCCTTTACTTTCGTTCGTTTGTTTATGTTTTTCGATACAAATAAATCCTGTAGTGTTTTTATCTTGGACATGTGGAGAGAATGGAGAATGAAAGACTGACTAAGAGGGTGTATGTAGGTGAAGTGGAGGGACAGGGAGGGGAAGGCCGAGGATGAGGTGGAGGGATGGAGTTGAGAGGTATAGGAAGGAGTGGGGTGTGTGAGCTGGGGGGAGGGCAGTCAAATGGTGGGTGACAGTATGACTTGAAGGCGTTTTGTCTGCGGCCACCCTTTGCGGGCTTAGGGCGTCGGGCTATAGATAGATAGTTTTTATTCTCTCTCTCTCTCTCTCTCTCTCTCTCTCTCTCACACACACTATTTCACTACATGAGGAGAGGATGGAGGGGGAAAGACTAACAAGGAGTGTGAGTTGAGTGGAGGAAGAGAGAGGGAGGGGGAGGCCGAGGATGAGATGGAGGGATGGAGTGGAGAGGTATATGAGAGGATGGTATCAGCTGGGGGGAGGGCAGTGAAATGGCGGGGGACAGGGCGACAAGTAGGCGATTTGTTTGTGGCCACCCTTTACGGGATTAAGGCGTCTGGCAAGCAAGAGATAGACAGATAGATAGATGTTTCACTCCTTGTGTGTTGCGGGGACTTCTGTTAGTGTTATCAATGGCTTGTTTTTTATAAGGAAGAAGGAACCAAAGGCTGAACCAGCAAGATCGTTCCCTCCAAGAACAGAGAGAGAGAGAGAGAGATCAGATCCGTTCATTTCGAGATGCCTGGACACAATGGGTTTGAAAGACTGGAGATCATAGGAGCAGGAAATACAGACAGTTCCAGAGTTGACCTGTTGCATAAATGAAGGACTGGGGGTAACGGTTAACTCTTGCATTAGAGAGTTGGACAGAAAAGGGATGAGAATTTGTTGCTAGACGGGTGCTACGCGCCCATCGTAGAGGTGGAGGGATGCAAGCAGACAGTTCAGAGGGGCAGTGACCATTGAAGTAGCGATAGAAAAGAGATAAAGATGCAACAGTGCGGCGAAGAGACAGGTTGAAGGGAGCCAGTAAGAGGAGGAGAGTTAATGAGACGAAAAGCCTTTGGACGGCATTCTCGAGCGGTTGGGAAGCATCCTAACTCCTCTTCCTTAGCGATTTATTCTTGGAAATGGCTGGCTAATATCGTTTTGTAAATTATGTAGACTATGGCGATATTGGAAGGCTTTATGTAACACAGAAGAGGATGGTAAGGTGTAATAAACAGAGCAAATCGCCTAGGAAAAGGTGTTAGGGAGCTTCCTTAACCGACAAGACTGCCGGCCTTTGAGTCCACCCGGTTGAGAAGAGCTGTCCTCGGCATGAAAGGACTCGGATATTTGCCCAGCTCTCACAGGTAATTCGTTGGCATAGTAAGTTTATGTGCACCTTGGGATTATGGCGTCTGGCAATAGATAGATAGATAGGCAGATAGATAAAAGAATCCGTAACCCCTTTCAGCTCAGGTGTGGACAGACTGCAGGGTTTTGACTAGTAACCAAGGAGACTGTGCGTACGTAAAATGTGCATGGGAGTGAATGTCCTAGTTTATCTAATAACGATGTGAAGATTTTGATGTGTGTGTGTGTGTGTGTGTGTGTGTGTGTGTGTGTGTGTGTGTGGTCATTTACGTGCAAAACATTATGAGCATGGGAGTGGATGTGTGTGTGGGGGGGATGTGCGTGCAAACATCATGAACGTGGGAGTGGATGTGTGTGTGTGTGTGTGTGTGTGTGTGTGTGTGTGTGTGTGTGGCCATGTGCGTGCGTGTGTATGGCCATGTGCGTAAAATCATATGCGTGGGAGTAGATGGCCCGGTTTATCTCAAGGTAATATAGGACCTTAAGAATGTGTGTGTGTGTGTGTGTGTGTGTGTGTGTGTGTGGCCATGTGCGTGCGTAAGGCTCTGGCATCACCTGGCCAACTCCCGCGCTGTCTGCCACACGCACACACACACACACATTTCCCCTTGACATCGTCCGCTTTACCTTTGTTTCGCCCGCACTCAAAAATGTTCATCCCGTCTCTTTAAGCGGCAGCCTGTGACAAATACCGGGTCTGGCGGCATTTAAATATAGTCGAGGCATTAATGGCGTTTTAAATTTGAATATAACGGCATAAACGGTATTTTTGAACACCTGCGCGGGAGATGGGAGTCTAGGTTCTGCGCATCCTCCTTTCCTCCCTGCTTCCTCTTCCCACGTGCGAATAAGCAGCTCAAAGATTGCCCCAAATGCTCATTTACATTCAGAAAGCAGGCATATTACCCATTTTCCGCGTGATTTGGCCTAGCTAGGAGGTGAAACTAGGAGGCGTTAGGCATGCTGGGGTACTGGGGTGAGGCCAGCGTGGGGAGGTGTCAGCTATGCGGTAATGGCGGTGGCTGTAGTGCGCATGCCCGTCCTGCCTATAACGAAATGGAGCGCTGCGGTACATTCGCTAGTGTTCGCTCCCTTGACCAATCAGCATTAGGCTTTCAAGTGGGTTTCGCGCACGGGGGACAGCAAACAACGGAGGAGAGAGAGGAGGAGAGGCAGCCCCAGTCACCGAAACCGCTTCCTTGTGTGTGTGTGTATGTGAAGGAACGCATCAAACCCGTGCTAATCAGCCCACATAGTTTGCACGCCAACCTTTCGCACCATCGCTCACGCCTCAATCGATCATCCCGTCTCCCAGAATCAATACCCCCTGAATATACCACCTTATACCTCTTGGCCAAACCCGGACCCTCATACTCTCTTTCGTTATATATATTTGCTCTGCTAATTTCGTTATAACCATACCCAGACGCCGATATACCTTCGTTATACTGCCATACCTAGACGCTCATATACTTAATTGTATATACAGTATACTATTTGGCTTTTTTTGGAGCACTTAAAAAAAATACCGTTGCACTTAATATATAGTTTTGCTGCACGTGGTTAATTATATACTTTTTTGGATATATTTTTCAAACTACGGGGGTATAATTATAGTTTCCAGTGAGATTTTAAACCACCAACCGCCCACACGCTGAATATAATAATCTGGAAATAATAATTAAAGATATACGCATTTTATATATATAATTCCGCTATAACGGGGACGATTATAGTTTTCAATATAATTTTCAAGGTAGAGAGGGGCTATAATCCATTGGAAATTCTTACTATGGATTTTTCCCCTTTGTTAATTAAGGTATTTTGGTAACAGAAAAAAGTCAATTGCAATAGACCCTTCTTGGAGTAGTGCTGGGTGGTCAAGATGTCTGGGAAGAGGTCAGGCGGGAAGGTCAAGGCCGCGGATGACGCTGCCAAGGTCACGGAGCAGGAGGGTGAGAACGAGAGTGAAAGTTTGGCCAAGAAGCTGCTGGCCCCCTCGAGTGAGAGTGACACGCCCAGCCCTACCGGTGGACGCGTTACCAGGGCGACCAGGCTGAGGGACGACGTAAAGAACACACGAAGGAGGAAGCAACAGCAACAGCAGCAGCAGCAGCAGCAGGAGGAGGAGGGGAACGAGAGCGAGAGCGTGGTGGAGGAGGAGGAAGATAAAGGCAGCGAGACAGACGACGCTGATGAAACCTGCTTCCGAATTGATAAGGTGTACAGCGTGGCGGACGACCAGCAGAATGACGTGGAACCGCTGCCTAGTCACGAAGAAGTGAAGCCCAAGATGAAGGATGAGAATGAGAAGACTGGGAATTCCGTTGCCGGGCTGGAGAAGGGGGCGCTGAAGGAGGCGCTGACGCTGAAGGAAGAACCCAAGGCGAAGGACGAGAAGCAGATCAAGCCACGCCTGCAGACGACCACGCTGGCTAAGGTGCCGGCGTTGGCTGGCAGCGTGGGCAGCGTCAGGATGCTGGGGGCGGGGGTGCGCGGCACCAACATGCCCTTCATAGTCAGCATGGGCGCCGGCAGTCCCGGCATTCCACTCCTGCCGGCGGGGCTGCCGCCAGGCCGCTACGTGATCCTGCCAGGCACGTCCACCACCACCACCAAAACAGCCACGGTGACCACCATGTCCAGCGGCCACGCCCCACGCCTGGCAACAACGGCCGCGGCAGGAGGCAGCCTGGTAACGGCGCAGACGGTGTTGGCTGCCCCCCCCGCGGCGCCCCCTCCCGCCCCCCAGCTGCCCCCGGCCAAGCTGTTCACACGGGAGCGCGGCCGCAGGAAGTCGTACACGACGGGGGAGAAGCTGGCCATGATCGAGGCGGTGGAGGGAGGCCAGAGGAAGAGCGTTGTGGCAGACCGCTTCGGTGTGGCGCCATCCACGCTGGCCTGTATACTGGCACAGAGGCACAAGATACGATCCGAAAAGGTACACCAGAGATGGGTGCGTAGCTGTGCCTACACCACCATTGTTACTCCCACTACCACCACCACCATTGCTATTACCACCACCACCACCATTGTTACTCCCACTACCACCACCACTATTACCACCACCACTGCTATTGCCACCACCACCACCACCATTACTATTGCCACCACCACCACTACTACTTTTACCACCACCACACCACTACTATTACCACCACCACTACTATTACCACCACCACCACTATCACCACCACCACCACCACCACCACTATCACCACCACCACACCACTACTGTCACAACCGTCATCAGCATCACGCCCCTTCCACCCTCCCCCCACCACCAGACCTATTTGTGTTAGGGCAGAGGTAATTGGCAAGTAACTAACCTATTTTGTGACGAGGGAAGAACTGCAGGATGTCCCCCCCCACCCCCACCAAACCCCCTCCCACACAGCCATACAACACCCCCACCCCCACCTCTCTATCTCCCCACACAGCCATCCAACCCCCCCACCTCTCTCTCTCTCTCTCTCTTTCTCGACACAGCCATCCAACCCCCCCCCACCTCTCTCTCTCTCCACACAGGCATCCAACCCCCCCACCTCTCTCTCTCTCTCTCTCTCTCTGTGTGTGTGAGAGAGAGAGAGAGAGGAGGGGGATAGGACAACCTGATAGCGTAGGACAGGGTGACATGGAGGCGATTTGACTATGACTACCCCTTAGGAAATTGCTGCGTGTGGCTATAGATAGGTAGAAAGACAGATGAAGATATAGATAGATGTATGGATAGATAGACAGGTAGACAGACAGATAGATAGATAGATAGAATAGCAGACTCATACAGGTCATAATAGCCTACTTAACGCAACTTTCGATATTATAAGGTTAATAGATAGATGAATAGATAGACAGATAGATAGACATGATAGATAGATAGATAGACAGATAGATAGACATGATAGATAGAGAGATATAATAGACTCATTCAGGCGATAAGTCAAACACCAATTGCGTCTGTGTGTTATCTATTATCAGCGAGCACAGGTGATTACGTGTTGATTACGGCGTGAGAGACTGACTAGAAGAGTGAGGATGAGGGGGGAGAGGGAGGCCGAGGTTGAGGTGGTGAATATGGAAGAGAAACTGACTAGAAGTGGCACAGGTGATTACGTCTTGATTAGGTTCATTCTCGGCAGCGTGAGAGACTGACTGGGAGAGTGAGTGAGAATGAGGGAAGGGCAGGCCGGGGTTAAGAGGGTGGATATGGACCAGAGACTGACGAGGAGAGTATGTGAGGGTGAGATGGAGAGATGAGAGGGGGTGAGTTGAGGTGAGGGCAACCTAATGGCGATGGAGACGATTTGTTTGTAGCCACCCCTTACGAGACACACACACAGCCCTATTTACAAGCCCATTTACAACCCTTACTTAACCCTATTTCTTAACTATTTACAACCCCATTTACAACCATCACTTAACCCTATTTCGTAACTATCCCAATTCGCTGCCCATTCTTCCAGTCACCACCAGAATTCATCCCTATTTTCAAGCCAATTACGAAGCCCTATTCCGAGCCCAGACCCTATTACATGTCCTCCCTATTTCGAACACTAATATTTTCGTTTCAGTACTGGCCCAATTTCGCCCATTTCGATTTTTTTTTACCTGTAGCGACGTCAAAAAGTCTTTAAGTAGCACACCTGTTTCTCTCTCTCTCTCCCTCTCTCTCTTTCTCAGCTTGACATGGAGAGAGAGACTGACAAATGGGGAAGTGAAGGAGCATTGTGGTGTGGATGTGGATGTGATAGGAAGCGTTAGGAGAAACACACTGAGGTGGTCTGGCCATGTGGAGAGGGTGGAGGGTGAGAGACTGACGAGGAGAGTGTGTGAGTGAGAGGTGGTTGTGGATGTGACAGGAAGCGTTAGGAGAAACACACTGAGGTGGTCTGGCCATGTGGAGAGGGTGGAGGGTGAGAGACTGACGAGGAGAGTGTATGTGAGTGAGAGGTGGTTGTGGATGTGATAGGAAGCGTTAGGAGAAACACACTGAGGTGGTCTGGCCATGTGGAGAGGGTGGAGGGTGAGAGACTGACGAGGAGAGTGTATGTGAGTGAGGTGGAGGGGGGGGAGACCAAGGATGAGATGGAGGGATGGAGTGGAGAGGTATATGAGACAGGGGAGCAGGGCAGTGAAATGGCGGGGGACAGGGTGACGTGAGGGCGATTTGTTTGTGGCCACCCCGTATGGGATTGAGGCGTGTGGCGATAGATAGAAATACGAAGTGGCTCAGCTTGAAATTCTGAGTTGACCTGACATGTAAACTGGTGCACAGGTTCGCCGCAGGTGTATACAGTCTCTCGTTAGGTTTATTTAAACTACAAACTAATCCAGTCATAGTTCAAACTGTGAGTCTTTACAGGTACTTAGCAGGCTCGCTTAACCAGCCAACCCCAATTTAAACCAACTAAACCCTACTTACACCAACCAAACCCTACTTAAACCAACCAGACCCTACTTAAACCAACCAAACCCTACTTAAACCAACCAAACCCTACTTACACCAACCAAACCCTACTTACACCAACTAAACCATATTTGGAACCAACCAAGCCTTATGTAAACAAACACGATTCTTAACGGCCTTCACCTAACCGTATTTCAAATTCAAATCTTACCGGACTACACCTAACCGTCCCTCCCTCTCTTTGACCCCACAGGATTCAAATTCAAATCTTAACGGACTACACCTAACCGTCCCTCCCTCTCTCTCTTTGACCCCACAGGATTCAAATTCAAATCTTAACGAACTACACCTAACCGTCCCTCCCTCGCTTTGACCCCACAGGATTCAAATTCAAATCTTAACGAACTGCACCTAACCGTCCCTTCCTCTCTCTCCGGCCCCACAGGACAACCTTGCCCGTCGTCGTGTGCGCCACCCTCGTTACCCACTACGAGATGACCAGAGCGGCGTGTCCCTGGCCTCCTCCACGCCTGACACGCCCTTTACACACTTCCTGGCGCCCCTGTCCTCTCCTGTCGCCCCGCCAGCGTTACTTGACACGCAGCCCGAGGAAATTATTGCCGGTAAGTTGTACTGTGTGTGTGTGTGTGTGTGTGTGTGTGTGTGTGTGTGTGTGTGTACCACGTTCTAGTATACAGGACTGTGTGTGTGTGTGTGTGTGTGTGTGTGTGTGTGTGTGTGTGTGTGTGTACCACGTTCTAGTATACAGGAGTGTGTGTGTGTGTGTGTGTGTGTACCACGTCTAGTATACAGGAGTGTGTGTGTGTGTGTGTGTGTGTGTGTGTGTGTGTGTGTGTGTGTGTGTGTGTGTGTGGATCTTGACCAGGTGGCAGCAGACGCCATGAGCCGCTTTACCCAAACACCTTCACCTCAGTAACTTCGGCCTGGTATTCTCGTCGAGTAAGAAAGCACCCTAACACCTCTTCCTTAGCGATTTATTTTTGGACATGGCTGGTTAATATCCTTTTGTACGTTATTTATGCAGAGTATGGTGATGTTTGAAGGATTTATATAACAGAATACGGTAATATGGTATAACAGATAAAATAAATCGCCTGGGAAAAGGTGTTAGGTATTAGGTCTACCCTGGGAATCAATCCGTGGCAGCTTCCTAGCTAGTAGCGCTGAATCCACTGGGCCACCTCAACCAGTCCCCGTAGGTGTAATCATCAGGCTGCCACACACACACACACACACACACACACACACACACACACACACACACACACACACACACACACACACACACACAATTAGGAACTTTACCCACAAACACACGTATTTGCAACTATACACACACAAACACCCGTATTTCCAACTTTACACACACACACACACACACACACACACACACACACACACAATAACAAGAGGCTGTGTTATTTTACGTGCGGAGTGTGGTGTGGCGGCGGCGGCGGCGGTGGTGGGGGTCGGGGATGCGAGACAGGGCGGGGTTAGCCAAATGTAATAGATATATAGACAGATAGATAAACAAAAATATATAATCATCTCTGTGGTGGTGGTGGTGGTGGTTGTGGTAGAGGAGGGTCAGGCAGGGCGAGGTAAAGGTGAACTTGAGACGGAAAAATAGGGAATAGATAGATAAATAGATAGATAAGTAACCTGTGTGGTGGTGGTGGTGGTAGAGGCAGTAGCGATAGATATAGATAAAATAAATAGATAATAACTTCTGTGGTGGTGGTGGTGGTGGTGAGGCAGTAACGATAGATATAGATAAAATAAGTAGATAATAACTACTGTGGTGGTGGTGGAGGGAGCGGCAGTAACGATAGATATAGATAAAATAAGCAGATAATAACTACTGTGGTGGTGGTGGTGGAGGAGGAGGGAGAGGCAGTAACGATAGATATAGATAAAATAAGCAGATAATAACTACTGTGGTGGTGGTGGTGGTGGTGGAGGGAGCGGCAGTAACGATAGATATAGATAAAATAAGCAGATAATAACTACTGTGGTGGTGGTGGTGGAGGAGGAGGGAGCGGCAGTAACGATAGATATAGATAAAATAAGCAGATAATAACTACTGTGGTGGTGGTGGTGGAGGAGGAGGGAGCGGCAGTAACGATAGATATAGATAAAATAAGCAGATAATAACTACTGTGGTGGTGGTGGTGGTGGTGGAGGGAGAGGCAGTAACGATAGATATAGATAAAATAAGTAGATAATAACTACTGTGGTGGTGGTGGTGGAGGAGGAGGGAGCGGCAGTAACGATAGATATAGATAAAATAAGCAGATAATAACTACTGTGGTGGTGGTGGTGGTGGTGGAGGGAGCGGCAGTAACGATAGATATAGATAAAATAAGTAGATAATAACTACTGTGGTGGTGGTGGTGGAGGGAGAGGCAGTAACGATAGATATAGATAAAATAAGCAGATAATAACTACTGTGGTGGTGGTGGTGGTGGTGAGGCAGGGCGAGGCAATACTCTGACATATTTCAAGGTCGCGAATTATTCTTAGTGGGCGCGCAGGCCACCACAGACGCCATTCTTACGCCGCGGACCAGATCAATACACGTAATTATCACAAGGCGCTGAATTACATCTATTATTATCTGTTTCCACGTGCTGAGTCGTAGAACGGAAATTGACGTGTTTAAAGGACGTGAAATAAGCTTGACATGGCATTTAAATAAGCTTGGTAGACTGGCATTTAAGCTGGATAGACTGGCATTTAAATAAGCTGGATAGACTGGCATTTAAATAAGCTGGATAGACTGGCATTTAAATAAGCTGGATAGACTGGCATTTAAATAAGCTGGATAGACTGGCATTTAAATAAGCTGGATAGACTGGCATTTAAATAAGCTTGATGTACTGGCATTTAAATAAGCTTGATGTACTGGCATTTAAATAAGCTTGATAGACTGGCATTTAAATAAGCTTGATAGACTGGCATTTAAATAAGCCTGATAGACTGGCATTTAAGCTTGATAGACTGGCATTTAAATAAGCTTGATAGACTGGCATTTAAATAAGCTGGATAGACTGGCATTTAAATAAGCTTAATATACTGGCATTTAAATACGCTTGATAGACTGGCATTTAAGCTTGATAGACTGGCATTTAAGCTTGATAGAATGGCATTTAAGCTTGATAGAATGGCATTTAAGCTTGATAGACTGGCATTTAAATAAGCTTGATAGACTGGCATTTAAATAAGCTTGATAGACTGGCATTTAAATAAGCTTGATAGACTGGCATTTAAATAAGCTTAATATACTGGCATTTTTTAAATAAGCTTAATATACTGGCATTTAAATAAGCTTAATAGACTGGCATTTAAATAAGCTTAATATACTGGCATTTAAATAAGCTTAATAGACTGGCATTTAAGCTTAATAGACTGGCATTTAAGCTTGATAGACTGGCATTTAAATAAGCTTAATAGACTGGCATTTAAATAAGCTTGATAGACTGGCATTTAAATAAGCTTGATAGACTGGCATTTAAATAAGCTTGATAGACTGGCATTTAAATAAGCTTAATATACTGGCATTTAAATAACCTTAATATACTGGCATTTAAATAAGCTTAAAATACTGGCATTTAAATAAGCTTGATACACTCGCATTTAAATAAGCTTGATAGACTGGCATTTAAATAAGCTTAATATACTGGCATTTAAATACGCTTGATAGACTGGCATTTAAATAAGCCTGATAGACTGGCATTTAAATAAGCTTGATAGACTGGCATTTAAGCTTAATATCCCTTTTAGTCCTTTATATTCTTAAATGTAAAATGTTAAAAAATAATTGTTTACAGCGGAACACAGTGCGAAGTCAAAGCGAACCATTTTGACAAATTTCCTCATCACTCATCCCTGGTAAACATCCACCTGATTCATTTATTCATTGATGTCTAGAAAATATGTATGTTAAAAATAGGTTAGATTTGACGGATATAGTTAGAGGTGAGCGCCTTTTTTTTTATTATTATTATTAAAGGAAGAAGGAACCCAAGGCTAGATGCCCGCAAGGCTGTTCCCTTAAATAATAATAATAATAATAATATAAAAGATCACACAGCCAAATTCAAGATGCGTTCATTTCGAGGTGCCTGGACACACAGCGTTCAAAAGATTGGAGGTCATAGTCAGTAGGAAACACAGACAAAGGAAGGCAGTTCCAGAGTTGACCTGTTGCATACATGAAGGACTGGGAGTATTACTTAACCACTCCCTACCTACCTACTTAACTCCCTATCTACCTACACTGGAGGTCATAGGCAGTAGGAAACAGACAAAGGAAGGCAGTTCCAGAGTTGACCTGTTGCATACATGAAGGACTGCTTAATTGCCGTCCCTCATCTTGAATGCTGAGTTGTTAGCAATATATTAAGACTAGAATACGATGCTAGTCACGAAGAAGTGCTGTAGAAAGGATGTAGAGCCGTAGTACTGTCTCATTCTGCCACTGAGCTACGTGAAATAAGCTACAAAAGGATACGATGCTAGTCACGAAGAAGTGCTGTGGAAAGGATGTAGAGCCATAGTATTGTCTTATTCTGCCACTGAGCTACGCGAAGTAAGTTGCAAAAGGACGAAAATCTGGGCCAAGTTAAGGTGGATGGACTATAGGCGCGTACCTGGCAAATCTCCCACTCGAAAGCAGAGTTGTAACGAGATTTAACACTCGAATATGGTGCAAGTCACGAAGAAGTGCTGTGGAAAGGATGTAGAGCCGTAGTACCGTCTCTGTCACTGAACTACGTGAAATAAGCTACAAAAGGACGAGTATCTGAGCCAAGTTAAGGTGAATGCACTATAAACAAAAGAATAACAACAGAATATGGTGCTAGTCACGAAGAAGTGCTGTGGAAAGGATGCAGAGCCGTAGTACTGTCTCTGTCACTGAGCTACGTGAAATAAGCTACAAAAGGACGAGTATCTGAGCCAAGTTAAGGTGAATGCACTATAAACAAGAGAATAACACTAGAATATGGTGCAAGTCACGAAGAAGTGCTGGGATGCAGAGCCGTAGTACCGTCTCTGTCACTGAGCTACGTGAAATAAGCTACAAAAGGACGAGTATCTGGGCCAAGTTAAGGTGAATGAACTGCAGTGGAAGGAAACGTGTGATGTGAAGCGAAACATTTTGACACGTGGTTTAAGTTGGTCTGGCCCACCACAGCGGTTAGGTCAGTAACCCTTTAGGTTCCTGGAGGGATTGGCAAAGCTTTGTGTACATGGATCATCACCATCACCACTACCATCATCATCACCACTACCATCCTTTCATCATCACCACTACCATCATCACCATCACAAATACCATCATCATCATCATCACCACTACCATCATCATCACCACTACCATCATCACCATCACAAATACCATCATCATCATCATCACCACTACTACCTTCACCATCACCACTACCATCATCACCATCACAAATACCATCATCATCACCATCACCACTACCATCCTTTCATCATCACCACTACCATCATCACTATCACCACTGCTACCATCATCATCACCATCACCACTACCATCATCATTATCATCACCATCACAACTACCATCATTACCATCATCTCCACAACTACCATCATCACCATCACACAACTACCATCATCATCACCATCACAACTATCATCACCATCACCACTACTACCATCATCATCACCATCACAACTGTCATCACCATCACCACAACTACCATCATCATCACCACCACAACTATCATCATCATCATCATCAGTCTGTTTCCCTTTCATCATATCGTGGTCAAAGACAAGATTAGTTGATGTTGCTCCCCAAATCATGGCGGCAGAGGACGCTGCCTAACACCTTTTTGCCAGATGTGTGTGTGTGTGTGTGTGTGTGTGTGTGTGTGTATGTGTATGTGTGTGTGTGTGTGTGTGTGTGTGTGTGTGTGTTTTGAACGACTGTTATTTTTCCGTTAATGCTATTGGTCCCTGCCAGCCTGGTCGGTTGAAGTAATGATCCAGGCAAAATGACTCGATAATATTCAGCGTTGCCAGACGTACAATAATTATCGTACCAATGCGATGGTTTGGGATACGATACCACGCTTACGATAATGCAACAGTTGATGCGTCTGTGCAGTATTTCATTCAGGTCATGCCATGCTGTTTACTTAACACGTTGTAGGGCTTTCATTAAATCACTTATTCGTCTAACATATCATAAACATACGACATGTGATCCGGGCCAGTGTAAGTGCCGACCGTGCCGCGTGCAGACCGTCACGTGTCGCGTTCCTGTTCCTTTGTATCGTTGTGTGAGCGTCGTAGGTCTACCTGTTCAGTTCCCGTTGGCCTGCGGCTGGTGGGAGCACTGGGGGCCATGGGTCGTGGCTGGAAGGGCTCTCCTCACTCTCGTCATTTTCTAAAGTTTGTTTCCCTTTCAGAGAATGAATTGCTCTCGTCCACTTTATTTTTCTTTGTGGGGATATGATTTGGAGTGTTTGGGCAGGCCTAATATATGCTGTTATTTATTACATGTACCGGTAGATCAAAGGCGAATCTGCATAAAAGGAATGCGGACAACCAGCATGCAACTGTAGTTACGCAAGATGGGTCAGTCTGTCTAGGCGGAATAGGTACCGTCTTAAGTTGCAGCCAAGCGTAGGTCATTAGCATATATGGTTTAGACATTAAAGAAACTTACCCGTCAGTAGCCAATGCGCATTATTCATGTGCGTATATGTAGTAGTAATGCGGCCACACAGGGTAAATTTAGAGATAAGGCTTTAGTTCAGTACGATAATTTTGATAAAATGATAATTTTAACATGGCATATACGAGAATATGGGCTAGGGAATCTGGCAGCGCTGGGAGTAAGAGTGACCTTGTGGTGTACGAGGAAAGTTTGTGTGTCTCGCAGCTCACCACCTTGTGTTTCTTGTTTACCGTTCTTCACCGAGTTATTCAGTGCTCTATTATACTGTATTCTTGCCTGCCAACTTCTTCAATATGCCGAGGCCGAAAAAGCACCATCTGTTACGCCGTCTGCAAGCTGCACGGGCGAGAGAAGCGAGGAGGAGGTATAACCGACCTGTTGCCGTCAGCCCACCTGCCTCCGCCTACGCCTCCCCGCCTACACGCGTCATGGCACAAGTATCTTACACCCCAAGGGTCCTCGGTTCGTGTTCTCACCTGTTAAGGACGCTAACACCTCCCCCTAAGCTACTTATTTCTGGATACAGGTGGTCGATATCCTTTTGTACTGAGCGTTATTTATGATAATATTGGAAGGATTTATACAACAGAATTATGACAAGAAGGTGTAATAAAATAAATCGCTAAGGAAGAGGTGTTAGGGAGCCTCCTGCCTAAGTCGTGGTGGCATAAAATATTTTCTGAGCTTTAGTTATAAGGTAGGAATGAGTCTCCTTGGTTACTAGTCAAGTCAAGCCTCCAATCTGACTACACTTGGCCATCAACTGAGCTGAAATGGTATATATTATGGGCACCAGATTAGATCGCTCAGAGCGAAACAAAAGGGAAAGAGTTAGTAGACGAAGAATATTGACACACACACACACACACACACACACACACACACACGGATTCTGTAATATAAGTTTCAGTAAAGAGAGAGAGAGAGAGAGAGCAGCTCCCTTTCTTCGCGCCAAGCCCCCATCCGCAGCCGCCTGTGCTGCCGCATCACAAAGTAGCGTGGCGTCACTGCTCACTCAGAGCTGGTGTACCTTCCTTAAAAAGAAATTCCCATCGGGATTATTCCTCATGCATAGAGCATTATACCAGCATTATATTCATCGTAGATATTTTACAGACTCTTTAATGAGACACTGAAAAGTTCTCCATAGAGTTTACTAAAAGCCATCAAAGCTTATTGTGTGTGTTTACCTTCGGCACCTTTTGACCAGGTGTTGTGCATCACATTTGTTGGAAAAACTTGTAACGTTATATTGTACTCCATTCACTCTAACTTGACCAAAAATTGTCATCTCTCCATTTTAAATCCTGTCCTGTAACAGTAGATTAATACTACAATATGGTGCTTGTCACGAAGAAGTGCTATGGAATGGGTGCTGATCTAAAAGACCGGTAGTCTGATAGTGCCTCTCAAGTTAATGCCAAAATATGGTGCTAATCACGAAGAAGTTCAATGGAAAGGATGCTGATCTATGGCAGTCTTACTCCGCCGTTCAAATTTACAATATGGTGCTAGTCACGAAGAAGAGCTGTGGAGAGGACGCTGAGCTTAGTATTTCTGGCACTGAGATCAATGGTAAAATACTGTTCAGAAGCAAGGGTGTTAGTGGTGTGGTGCTGCTGACGTGTGCTGTCGGCTCTCGCAGTTCCAGTTACGAGTCAGAGTTGCCAGACAGCCTGCTGATGTGAGAGGATGTGTTTTGTAAAGTTACGCATTAATATTCACTCTCGTTTTCTCTGTAATGTTTTATTAAGGTGATTGTTAAATTACGTACCGGTAGTTTAAGTTCAGTTTGTATGCTAAAGAACTGAAAGTGCTACGTAATATAACTCTGGAATAGTTTGGACGTCTCCGATCTGGGAACCGTTGTTGCTTGAGTATACTAGATGATTCGAGTGACGTGCAAGATTATAAAAGGATGAAGGAGAGAGGAGTGTCAATTCAGTTCAGTGTGACCTGTGGCCTTTGCGAATTCAGTGTATCCTTGAAGTGTAGCTGGAAAGCAGTGTAATGACAGTAAATAAAGACAAGAGACGCGAGAAGCCTGTGTTGTTAGGCCTGAGTTGGTCGTGTGTATGTACCGTGTGGATCTGCTGCTGTTCACCGAAAATCAGTACCTAAGGAGAACAATTCACTAAGCGACGTTCTTTCCATACTGAGCTACTGCTGTATGAGTCTGTGGCAGTGTGGGATGTGGTCTTAATATGGTGCTGATCACGAAGAAGTGCTATGGAAAGGATGCTGACGTATTATTCTGCCGCTCAGATTAACACTATGGCGCTAGTCACGAAGAAGTGCTATGGAAGGGATGCTGACATATAGTAGTATTCTGCTACTCAGGTTAACACTACAATATGGCGCTGGTCACGAAGAAGTGCTGTGGAAATGCCGCTGAACTGTAACACTGCACTACTAATTCTGCCACTCAAATTAGCGCTAAAATATGGCGCTAATCACGAAGAAGTGCTTACCTATAACACTTATTCTGCCATTCAGAGTAACACTACAATATGGTGCTAATCACGAAGAAGTGCTGTAGAAAGAATGGAAATTATGCTGCAAAAGGATGAAAGTTAATGGTATATATCACGAGAGTAACACTGCGCTAGTCACGAAGAAGTGCTATAGAAAGAATGGAAATTATGCTGAAAAAGGATGAAAGTTAATGGTATATATCACGAGAGTATCACTGTGCTAGTCACGAAGAAGTGCTATAGGAGGGATGGAAAGTATGCAGCAAAAGGACGAAGGTTAATGGTGATACAACACGAGATTAACACTGCTAGTCACGAAGAAGATGCGCATCTATAGTAGTCTTATTCTGCCACCCAGTTTGGTATATATGGTGCTCGTCTCGTAGCTGTTTGCCAAGTCGTTTCCAGAATGTAAGATTAGACGGATGTAAGAGGAGAGAATATTCAAGTTGGTCTAAATGTCTATCCATCTATCTATTGCCAGACGCCATAATCCCGTAAGGGGTGGCCACAAACAAATCGCCTCCATGTCGCCCTGTCCCCCGCCATTTCACTGCCCTGCTCCCAGCTCACACCCCCCTCTCTCATATACCTCACCACTCCATCCCTCCATCTCATCCTTGACCTCCCCCTCCCTCTCACTCACATACACTCTCCTCGTCAGTCTCTCGCCCTCCATCAAATGTGGCCCTACAATTGCTAAAGTTTCAATAATACTTTTCATGACATGTTGCTCACGCTTCTCGAAATAAATCCTAGGACCCTATTTGCTTTATTTCTCGCATGAATACAGTTGCCTTCGTTTGAGGTCTTTCCTAACCCTAACTCCCATATCTCTCTCGCATTCTATTTTACTAATTTCTTTGTTATCTAAGTTGTATTTGGTATCCAGTGGTCTTGCCTACGTTGGTCTGGTCGTGGATGGCAGGCGAAAGATGAATGATGGGTCTGGGGTTTTGTTTCCAGTTTATTTTCAAAAGGGAGATATCTTGACAAGGGCAGTGGTTTCGTTGATGTTGGCTGCCTCTCCTCCTGTCTTTTCCACCGTGCCTCTCGTCTCCTGTCTCGTCCCAACCCCTTCTGACCAGTCTCTCCAGTTTCACCCGTGTGCTACTGGCTGGGTCAGGTGTGTGGCCATGTGTATGTGTCTGTGGTGACCTTCCATCAGGTGTGTAGTGAGACAGGGCATCATTCAAGTCTCTGTTCTCTACAGTCCTCTGAATATAATGTCTCGAGAGTGAAATGGTGGGGGACAGGGCGACATGGAGGCGATTTGTCTGTGGCCACACCTTACGGGATAAGGCGTCTGGCAATAGGTATATAGGTAGTGTATAAATGCCTTGAAGCTGAGCAGTGTTTGGGTGTAAATCTTTGGGGATAAAGAGTTGACATAAAACTCCATGGCATCCCCAACGATAAAGAACAGACCAAAGTGGATTCACAAGTGCACTGTACGATAAAAGAACAAATTAACGTAAACGACGCACGTATTTGCAGCCGCCGCCTCGACTCCAGTGCATACGAGAGAAATATGACAGACGAATTAACCGATACCACAAAGCCAGATACGCTGGAGAAAGGACGCCGCGCCCACGATGAATATGCCATCAAATTCAGTGGCTGGCGAGTATATTGCTCTTGTGTTACCCCCCCCCTCTCTCTCTCTCCATATTACTGGACCGTAAAATGTTTAACAAATATTCCACATCTTGACCAAGGGAGCTTCCTTGGCCGACCCAAGTAAACAAATCACACAGGAAAAGGCAAAAGGCAAGTCAGGTCAGTGGGGGAGGGGACGAAAACGGGTGCCTAGCGTGGCCTGACGTCACTAGGCCTGGTGCCTCAGTGTGACCCAGGCCACCACACTGATCGGGTCGTGCTCAGGGTCAACCAAATGCCAGATTATTGTGCAGTTGATGGCTGCACGTGTGCCTATTCGCACAAAGGAGACTATTCTCTACACAGGTTTCCTCAAGATGAAGAGCTTAGACAGAAGTGGATTAGTCTGTGTGGGAGAAGAGACAGTTTCAATGCCAACAACGCCAGGATATGTAGTTTACCTTTTTGTAGCTGATTCCTTTAAAAGAAATCTAAAATGTGAACTCCTGGGCCTTGCAGTTCCAGCCAAGATGCGAAAATTAGCGGAGGATGCAGTACCAGCCTTGTGCCTCCCCACAGCAAGAGGTATGGGTGTGTACATGTGCAGCAAAGCTTTACCTGATATTTGTTTCAGTTATAATTAAAAGATTTTTGTTTTATATGATCTTAATAGCTTAAGAATGTTTTATCTATCTATCTATCTATTGCCAGACGCCTCAAGAATGTTGATTGTAAATAATAGTATGCCTAAGCTATGGGGATAAGTACCGGGAAACATATGCTTGGGGATACGTGCAGGAAAGCATAATTATTAATAAATCTAATGATGTACTGTATATATACATTTATATACCGGTACTATATATACATATACAGATACACATGCATCTATATATAGTAAACAATGTTGTGAGCTGATGTCGTAAATAAGAGCAGGGTAAGGGAGGGATTTAAGAAGGGAGGAAGGGCGTGCGGCGTTTGTAAAGGAATTACCGTACCACATGTTATAGGTGAGAAGGAAGATGGAGTGGTGTAAGAGGAAAGGAATAGCATGGAGGAGAGAGGAAGAAGGAAGGGAAAGGAGGAGGGGAAAGAAAAGGAGGCATGAAGGAAGTAGAAATAGACCACACACACACACACACACACACACACACACGAACAGAGCAATTGATCAATGGAATGCACTACCGAATGAAATAGTGTGTGCCAAAACAATTCACAAATTTAAGGATATGTACGATAAATATGGTTTAAGACACGGGACAGTACGAGCTTGACTCATTCCTGTAAAGATACAATTAGGTAAGAACAATTAGGTAGGTAAGAACACACACACACACACACACACACACACACACACACACACACACACACACACACACACCTGTAAACCAGCATTTATAGAAGGTAGTACAGATATACGTAAATGTGCAGTATAACATATTGTATGTACTGATGAGAATGAAACTAGAGTGAGAGGGTAAAGGAGAAGGAAGGAAAGAACAGTATAAGGGAAGGAAATACATGAAAGGAGGAGAAAAGTTGTAAGTTCAAGTTCAAATAATTTATTTCCATAAAATATGGTTATTCTTACAAATCGGTATACAAAGTCACAGACAAAAATAGTCATGTCATATTCGATACATGATAATATCAACTACAAATCACTTAAAATTAACTCCCTAAGTTTAGATTTGAAAACATGTATGCTTCCGGAATGAGTGATATCAGTAGGTAAATTATTCCAGTTTGACGGAAGAGTGGAGAGGGAGGAGGGAAGTGTTGGGAAATGAGGTAGGGAAGGGAACTATGGGATGGGGAAAGATGATGATTGAGAAGACAGACTGGGAAAAATAATGAATGAGAAAGATTTGAGGCAAGAAAAGAGAGGAAGGGAGGAGGAGCAGGCCTTTTGTCATCAGGCCTACTGACGTCATCACGGCCCCGCCCATGCGCGCGGTAGGGAGCTTCCTTGACCGACGGGAATACGAACAAAATAAACCACTTAGGAAAAGGTGTTAGGGAGCTTCCTTGGCCGACGAGAATACGAACAAAATAAACCACTTAGGAAAAGGTGTTAGGGAGCCTCCTTGACCGACGAGAATACGAACAAAATAAACCACTTAGGAAAAGGTGTTAGGGAGCTTCCCTGGCCGACGAGAATACGAACAAAATAAACCACTTAGGAAAAGGTGTTAGGGAGCTTCCTTGGCCAACGAGAATACGAACAAAATAAACCACTTAGGAAAAGGTGTTAGGGAGCTTCCTTGACCGACGAGAATACGAAAATAAACCACTTAGGAAAAGGTGTTAGGGAGCTTCCTTGGCCGACGAGAATACGAACAAAATAAACCACTTAGGAAAAGGTGTTAGGGAGCTTCCCTGGCCGACGAGAATACAAACAAAATAAACCACTTAGGAAAAGGTGTTAGGGAGCCTCCTTGACCGACGAGAATACGAACAAAACAAACCACTTAGGTAAAGATGTTAGGGAGCTTCCTTGGCCAACGAGAATACGAACAAAATAAACCACTTAGGTAAAGATGTTAGGGAGCTTCCTTGGCCAACGAGAATACGAACAAAATAAACCACTTAGGTAAAGGTTTTAGGGAGCTTCCTTGGCCAACGAGAATACGAACAAAATAAACCACTTAGGAAAAGGTGTTAGGGAGCTTCCTTGGCCGACGAGAATACGAACAAAATAAACCACTTAGGTAAAGGTGTTAGGGAGCTTCCTTGGCCAACGAGAATACGAGCTTTAATTTCAATCCACGTTACTCGTTAAAAATGATATTATGAAAGTACGTGAAAATAACTATGAAAGTATGTGAATAATAAACACGTGAAAATTATGACTACGTGAAAGTGATAGAAGTACGTGAAAATAATTATAAAATCACGTGAAAATAAAAAATACTCGAAAATAATTACAAAAGTACGTGAAAGTATAAATACGTGAAAATAATGAAGGTACGTGAAAAGTGATAAAAGTACGTGAATATGGAAGTACGTGAAAATAATGATAAAAGTACGTGAATATGGAAGTACGTGAAAACATAAAAGTACATGAGAATTATGATAAAAGTACGTGAAAATAAAAGAAACAGATGCGCTATGGGACTACGTGGGCGCCATCTGTCACCAGAAAGCATCGTTCAGCGCGAAATATAAAGGAAGGAGTTGATCCGGCCTCTCTCCACCAGGGTTAAGAAAAGACGAAGATTATTGACAAAGGGAGGGAGAGTTACCAGGTATCTACGTGGTGTTTAATTCACGTTAGTATTAAAGGTTGTAAGAAGTACGTGAAAATAAAGGAAGGGACGTGAAAATTCAGGTTCATACGTGAAATTAATGGAAAGGTACGTGAAAATAATAAAGTACGTGATATTAATGGATAAGTACGTGAAAATAATGGTCAGGTACGTGAATTTAATGCAGTTACGTGAAAATAATGGAAAAGTACGTGATAATGGATACGTAAGTGAAAATAATGGTCAGGTACATGAAAGTAATGGTCAGGTACGTGAATTTAACTGAAAGGTACGTGAAAGTAATGGTCAGGTACGTGAATTTAAAGGAAAGGTACGTGAAAATAATGGTCAGGTACGTGAAAATAATGGAGTGGTACGTGAAAAGAATGAAGTACGTAAAACTAATAGAAAGGTACGTGAAAATAAAGGAAAAGCATTTTAAAGTAATGGAATGGTACGTGAATATAATAGCAAGGAACGTGAAATCAGGCGAGGTACGTGTAAATGGAAAGGTACGTGAAAAGAATGACAAGGCACGTGAAAATAACTGCAAGGGGTACGTGGAAATAAAAGGTGTGAAAATAAAGAAGTATATACGTGAAAATAATGGTCAGGTACGTGAAAATAATGGTGTACGTGAAAATAAAGGCTAGGTACGTGAAGATGACAAGGTACGTGGAAATAATGGTCAGGTACGTGAAAATAACGATGTGAAAATAACGGCAAGGTACGTGAAAATAACGGCAAGGTACGTGAAAATAATGGCCAGGTACGTGAAAATAACGGCAAGGTACGTGAAAATAATGGTCAGGTACGTGAAAATAAAGGATATAGCTAGGTTAGAGGAGTAAATGGACTCCGCAGGTCACCAGAAAGCATCGTTCAGCGCGAAATAAAAGGAGACGAGTTGATCCGGCCTCCACTATAGGGTAAAGAACAGACGAAGATTATTGACAAAAGGAGGAGAGTTACCAGATATCTACGTGTTACCCTTAATCCACGTTATTTGTTAATCTGGAAGGTACGTGAAAATAAAGGCAAGGTACGTGAAAATAATGGAAGGGTACGTGAAGATAATGGAAGGGTACGTGAAAATAATGGGAGGGTACGTGAAAATAAAGGTACTAGTTGGGTTGGAGGATTAGGTAAGCGGTGAGAGTCGTCAGAAAGCATCGTTCAGCGCGAAACTAAAAGAAAGGAGATGATCCGGCTGTACACCGGGGTTAAGACCAGACGAACGATATTGACAAAGAGCAGGGTTACCACAGAGCTTAGTGTTTTACCAGAGAGCTTCGTGTTAACATTAATCCCTATTTTAGCCGCTGTGGAGGACGAAGGATTATAAAATTGGCTTGAAATGGGAGAAGGGAGATAGGGGAAGGTATGGAAGGCGTCGTGTGTCACCAGAATGCATCGTTCAGCGCGAAACATAAAAGAAAGATTTGTTGATCTCGCTCACCCTCTTCTAACCGGCATTTCTTGATCCGAGTCACCCTGCCGCCACCACACCGCCTCCACCACCACCACCGCCATCACAGTCGTGGCCATAAACAAGAACCATCCGCCCAGTTCTTTACACCTCTTACCCAAGTACCAAGTTAGCGTGAAATTTGGCGATATTAGCCTATAATTTGGCGATATTTGGCGATCTGTTACGAAATGTGGCGATACTAATGGAGAATATTCGTGCATCTTTAAGCTACGAAAATATTGGAAGACATATACAGGAATATCTGCTCAGTTCTTACACCTCTTAACGAATCACCAAGTTCACGTGAAATTTGGCGATATTTGGCGATCTGTTACGAAATGTGGCGATACTAATGGAGAATATTCGTGCATCTTTAAGCTACGAAAATATTGGAAGACAAATACAGGAATATCTGCTCAGTTCTTACACCTCTTACCCAAGTACCAAGTTGGCGTGAAATTTGGCGATATTGACCTGAAATTTGGCGATATTTGGCGATCTATTATGAATTGGATGTTACGAAATAGTGGAGATATTACAAAACAGTGAATATAAGGACTTGTAAAATTACCTGTATTTCCACTCAGTTCTTTCCACCTCTTACGTAATTGCGAAGTTAGCCTGAAATTTGGCGGTATTTGGCGATCTATGACGAATTGGGTATTACGAAATTGTGGATATATATTAGTGGATATTACCAGGTAGTGAAGATATCAGTGAGAAAGAAAGAGACTGGAAATATTACTCGTCATTTCAGAGTATAGCCTAACTGAAAACTGGCGGTATTTGGCGGTATATTACGAACTGGGTGTTACGAAGTGGTGCGAAGCGGGTATTACGAAATCGTGGATATTTAGTGGATATTACCAGGTAGTGAAGATATTAGTGAAAAATAACGAAACGCTTTGAAAATAATACTTGTCATTTCAGAGTATAACTAAAAATTGGCGATATTTGGCGATATATTACGAACTGGATATAACGAAATGGTGGATATATTAGTGGAGGTATTAGTAAGCAGTGTAGGTACTAGGCAGCAGAGATAGTGCTGGAAATATTACCAAATAGTGACAGCGGAATTAGGGAGCGATATCAAGGTGGAGGGGCAAAGAGGGAGGGGGAGGCCGAGGATGAGATGGAGAGATGGGGAGAGGTATATGAGAGAGGGGGGTGTGAGTTGGGAGCAGGGCAGTGAAATGGCGGGGGACAGGGCGACTTGGAGGCGATTTGTTTGTGGCCACCCCAAACGGGATTGAGGCGTCTGGCAATAGATAGATAGATAGATAGATAGATTAGTAAGCAGTGTAGGTACTAAGCAGCAGAGATAGTGCTGGAAGTATTACCAAATAGTGACAGCGGAATTAGGTAGCGATATCAAGGCGTCTGGAATTATCTCCACACACTTCTGTCACCTCTTACGTTATTACATGAAGGCTGTGAAAGGTGTTAATAATGGATAATATTGTGTATTCTTGGGGAGGAATGACCCTTGGAAGAATGCTATCAAAATCATCATCATTATCACCACTACCACCACCACCAACGCCACTATTATCAGTACCACCACCATCATCATCGTATCACCACCGCCTCCACCACCACCACCATCGTCCATTCCATTTCGCCCTATATATACTCCAGCGTAGGGGTCCGGGGCTAGGCTATTCAGTTCCCTTTAATGCAATGGCAACCAGCCTCCCTCGTCCCTGAGCCGCAGTACGTAATAAACCCCAACCACCCCTGAGATCAACCCCCCACCCCACAGGGACCCACCCTGTTGGAGCGCCTCTGCCCGCTAAACCACCAGACGTCATTTGGCGTTACGGTTACCACCCAGCGTAGTAATGGTTTCCTGGGATAACGGAAACCATAGGGCCTGTAAGTGCAATCACGTGGAGAGAGAGAGAGAGAGAGACTACATCGAGTGAGTGGATGATGGCCACCCCCACCTACTCTGCTGAGGTAAAAATATCCGCTCAGCTCTTCACCTCCGCCAGTATCGTAGCACACTGTCAAAACTGGCTGTATATGGCGATGTTACGACACGAATATTAGTGAGGATATTACTGAAGGACCTCATACATACATACATACAAACACATACATGCACTATTGATATACACATGCTTAAATACACATAGATACATACCGTACATAGAAAATATACATACATGCATATATACACACATATAACGGTATATACATGCGTTTATACACACACATACCTGTACATACATTCATATATACACACAAATAGATGCATAATTACAGGTATATACACATACATACATACAACCTTAGGATACAAAATACAAGCACACCCACACTACAGTTCAATACATAACGGGCACACACACACACACACACCACACACACACACACACACACACACACACACCGCTCGCTGGCGCAGTGGTAACGTTCTCGCTTGCCAACTGGTGGACGGGAGTTCGTGCCTCGCTCAGGTTGCGAAAAGTTTCACTGATGAAGTGGGTGGTTACTGTTCCCCTTGAGCAAGGGGATGGGTGAGTGTGTGTGGTCACAGCCTTGCCCTTAGATCGGATTATATGAGCTCTCAGCTCCCCTCCGGGAGGGTAAAAAGCTGACGATCACGACCATCAAGTGATAATGACCGACCCGGTGAATTATACACACACACACACACACACACACACACACGCATAAACCCACCTCAGGACACACAAGATATAAGTCCACCCCCACGCAATACATCACAGCACAATACAACACAGAAGCATACGAGTTCAGTACAAGTCTTGTCACAAATTCAGCCCTGCAGTTCGAGAATACAGATCCCCTCCCCCCCCCACACACTTTTTTTTATATTCCGAGGATGAGATGGAGGGATGAGTAGAGAGGTACATGAGTGGGGGGTGAGTTGGGGGGAGGGCAGCGAAATGGCAAGGAACAGGGCGACGTTGAGGTGGTTTGGCCGTATGGAGAGGATGGAGACTGAGAGACTAAGAAGGAGAGTGGATGTTGGATGAGGTGGAGCGGGGGAGAGGGAGAGGGTGACCGAGGATGAGATTGAGGGATGGAGTAGAGAGGCACGAGAGAGGAGGAGGTACGTTGGGGGCAGGGGAGCGAAATGGCAGGGGACAGTGCGACATGGAGGCGAAATGTCTGTGGCCACCGCTTACGTTACGGGATAAAGGCGTCTGAGAGAGAGAGAGAGAGAGGGGGGGGAGGGAGTACAGTAATATCAGTAACAGTACATGTGCCAAATTAATCCCACACGTGTACTTCCGCCTCGCCAGGCTCAACCAAAACACTAATTCCGTGGCAGTATTGCGCCTCGATGGAAGTCAGTGTTAAGCTCAGGAAAAGTATATTGAGAAAGGTGAAGAGAGAAACCCTGGAGGACGACTCGACCGCCCAAGTGTCAGCAAAGATGGAGGATGACGTGGCGGAGATGGACCACGTGGAGCAGGACGCGGGAAATTCGAACATGCTCCCGTCGGTTAGCCCTCGGATCATCAAACCCCAACGATACCGAAAGCCCAACTACACGGAGGTTGAGAAGCGGCTGATCTTCTCCCTGTTACTCCCGCGCCTCGCTATGGTGGAGAATAGGTCCCTGGATCGGCGGGTGTTGAGGGAGAAGCAGGAAATGTGGAAGGAAGTGACGGCTCGGTACAACGCCGCCATACTTGCGTCCGGGAACACGTTGGTGACCCGTAACGTGGAGGATCTGCGCACCTTCTGGAAGAACGCGCGGCGCAAGCACCAGTGGCGGGACGTGACAGGTTAGCCGCGCACCTGAGAGAGAGAGAGAGAGAGAGAGAGAGAGAGAGAGAGAGAGAGAGAGAGAGAGAGAGAGAGAGAGTGTGTGTGTGTGTGTGTGTGTGTGTGTGTGTGTGTGTGTGTGTGTGAGTAGAGAGAGTGTGTGTGTGTGTGTAGAGAGAGAGTGTGTGTGTGTGTGTAGAGAGAGAGTGTGTGTGTGTGAATAATGGTGTTTCTTCGACTACGACTACTACTACTACTACTAATATTATTATTATTATTATTATTATTATTATTATTATTATTATTATTATTTGCATACCAATAATTTACTAGTTTTTACTCTGACCTAGATTTGCGTCGTTTTGCAGCTTATTTCACGTAGATCAGTGGCAGATATAGAGTAGTACAGCCCTTCATCCTTTCCACAGCACTTCTTCGTGACTAGCACCATATTCTAGTGCTAATCTGTACAACTCAGCATTCAAGGTGGCAGACTAAAATGGATGTGCTGCTCTCCCTTCCCCTCTTCCTCATTTTCCTCCTCACCTCCCTCTTCTCTCCCCCTTCCTTCCTCCCTGCTTCTCCTCCCCCTTCCTTCCTCCCTGCTTCTCCTCCCCCTTCCTTCCCCTCTGTCCTTCCTCCCTTCTCATTCCCCTCTCCCTTCCTCTCTCTACATCCCTCTTCATTTCCCTTCCTTTCCTCCCTTCCACCGTATCCTCCCTTCATTTCATTTAACCTAACTACCGTACCCTAACGGAAGAGTATGACCTCGATAAAAACAGCAATAATAATAATAATAATAATAGTACCGGTAATAATAATAATAATAATAATAATAATAATTCCAGTCAGCCCTGTAGTAAGTTAACATAATATTCTTCATTCTACCAGCCTTCATACGATTTTAGTCAATTTACTAAACATTGATGACAGCTGGGGAAGTTATCAATTGTCACTGCGGGCGGGGGTATTTCTTAGGATGCGATCTGGTATTTTTTAGGACGCGATCTGGTATTTGTTAAGACGCAATCTGGTATTTCTGAGGACGCGATCTGGTATTTGTTAGGATGCAATTTGGTATTTCTTAGGATGCAATCTGGTATTTCTGAGGACGCAATCTGGTATTTCTTAGGATGCAATCTGGTATTTCTTAGGATGCAATCTGGTATTTCTGAGGATGCAATCTGGTATTTAAGACGCAATCTGGTATTTCTTAGGATGCAATCTGGTATTTCTTAGGATGCAATCTGGTATTTCTTAGGATGCAATCTGGTATTTCTTAGGATGCAATCTGGTATTTCTTAGGATGCAATCTGGTATTTCTTAGGATGCAATCTGGTATTTCTGAGGACGCAATCTGGTATTTCTGAGGACGCAATCTGGTATTTCTTAGGACGCAATCTGGTATTTTAAGACGCAATCTGGTATTTCTGAGGACGCAATCTGGTATTTCTTAGGACGCGAACTGGTGGGATTACACGTGCACGGCCGCGAGTGAGACAGATAGGGTTCGACGGAGGTGTCTGATTGTGTGTGATTTGATATGATGGTTATCCTGTGCATTTCTAAGTTTCTCTCTCTGTTTCTCCTTCCTTCCTCCCTCCCCTCCCTCCCTTCCATTCCCTCTCCTCCCCTCCTCAATCCCCCTACTTCCTCCTCATTCCCTTCCCTTCCACCTAATCCCTCCTCCTCTGCTCTAACTTGACCCAGCATAACTATCTGACCTAACCTGCCTTTCTATACATGACCTTTGAAAATTATTGGTATGAAAGCAGAGAGAGAGAGAGAGAGGGAGAGAGGGAGAGAGAGAGAGAGAGAGAGAGAGAGAGGCTGGAGCTGACAGGACTTGTAATAACGACTCTTACTATTATTATTTAACAATGTAATTAAGGAATTGTAGGATAATTTATTTGTATGGGTTACGGTGTTACACTTTGCGGAACGGGTCACAAAATGATGATGATGATGATAATAATAATAATAATAATAATAATAATAATTTTGTTTTTCAGTGCCAGATCTAGTTGAACGTATGTCTGGTGGTGTGGGGGGGAGAGGAGGGGTGTAGGTGTTGATGATGATGATGATGATGATAATAATAATAATAATAATAATAATAATAATAATATGAATATAATAATAATAATAATTTTGTTTTTCTTCCAGTGCCAGATCTAGTTGAACGTATGTCTGGTGGTGTGGGGGGGAGAGAGGAGGGGTGCAGGGCGGAGGGGGGTGTTGATGATGATGATGATGATGATGATGATGGCGCCGGGGTGACAGTCATGGAGCAAGAACCTCCCATCGAGGCACACCTGCACGACACCTCGCCCCCCCGCCCCACAAGGACTAAGACCTTCCCGCAGCCTCAGCACAGTAATGGTGAGTACAGCACAGCAGAGTGTGAGTACAATACAGCATAGTGTGAGTACAGTACAGCATAATGTGAGTACAAAGCAGCGTAATGTGAGTACAGTACAACAAAGTGGCAGTACAGTACAACCTACAGTGCACATCGCCAAGTTTCTTTTCTACACAGTTTTATCTATCTGTTGCCATACGCCTTAATCACGCAAGGGGTGGCCACAAACAAATCGCCTCCGTGTCGCCTTGTCCCACGCCATTTCGCTGCCCTGCCCCCAGCTCACACACCCCTCTCATATGCCTCTCCACTCTATATTATTGACATTTATTGAGAAGGTATTACAGTTGCGGCTTAACTTGAACCGTCTGCCTTGAAGAGGGTCAGAGTTTCCTTGAAGGGGGTCAGAGTTTCCTTGAAGGGGGTCAGAGTTTCCTTGAAGGGGGTCAGTGTTTCCTTGAAGGGGGTCAGAGTTTCCTTGAAGGGGGTCAGTGTTTCCTTGAAGGGGGTCAGTGTTTCCTTGAAGAGGGTCAGAGTTTCCTTGAAGAGGGTCAGAGTTTCCTTGAAGGGGGTCAGAGTTTCCTTGAAGGGGGTCAGAGTTTCCTTGAAGGGGGTCAGAGTTTCCTTGAAGGGGGTCAGAGTTTCCTTGAGGGTCATAGTGGGGTTGAACTCCTGGTATCTATCTATCTATCCATCTATCTATTATCTATCTATAGCCAGACACGCCTAAATCCCATAAAGGGTGGCCACAAACAAATCGCCTCACGTCACTCTGTCCCCCTGTCATTTCGCTGTCCTCCTCCCAACTTACACCCCCCTCTGTCATATACCTCCCTACTCCATCCTCAGCCTCTCCCTCCCTCCGCCTCCCTCACACACACTCTCCTAGTTAGTCTCTCACTCTCCAACCTCTCCACATGGCCAAACCACCTCAGTGTTCATCTCGTAATGCTTTCTAGCGAGGACCAATTTATTACCGTCTGCGTTTGTTTGTTTGTCGTTTTACATACATCATTAGGTCTGGTGCTGCCTGACCACAGTATATAGGGAACTTCCTTAACAGACCACAATGCGGACCTAAAGCTTTCAGAATAAATCGCTTAAGAAAATGTGTTTGGGAGCTTTGCCAGTAAACGAGAATATAGACCCAAAGCTTTCAAAACAAATCACTTAAGAATATGTGTCAGGGAGCTTCCTCAGCAGACCAGAATGCGGACCGAAAGCTTTCAGACTTAATCACTTAAGAAAATGTGTTTGGAAGCTTCCTTACGCGACGGGAATACCGGAATAACAGCCAGGATGTTGTTCTAAATCCATCCATACCGGTACTCTCTCTCTCTCTCTCTCTTGGATATAGTGTTCCATCTTAGGAGGCTCGTAACACCCTCTCTTTCCCGGTTTATTCTGCATATAGCATGGTAATATTCCTTCGTATACGCTACATGAGGATATTAATACGTAATGTGTAGAATAAGTCGCCAAGGAACAGGCGTGTGTGTGTGTGTGTGTGTGTGTGTGTGTGTGTGTGTGTGTGTGTGTGTGTGTGTGTGTGTGTGTGTGTGTGTGTGTAAGCGTGATTATGCGCGCTTCGTGTGTGCATCTGGAGTGAGAGGCATTTTGTGTGTGTGTGTGTGTGTGTGTGTGTGTGTGTGTGTGTGTGTGTGTGTGTGTGTAAGCGTGGGTGTGTGCGCGTAGTGTGTGCGTGTGGGGTAAGGCGTTGCGTTGCGGGGGCCTCGCAGGGGACGGCTGTGGTGCGTCTCGGTGGCGCAGTGTTGCTCGTATTGATTCCTGCGCAGCCTTACCGCACCGCAGACCCCAGCAGCCAGACCCCTCCATCCCTCCCTTCTTCCCTCCTTTCCTTCCTCCACCCCTCCTTTCCTTCCTCCACCCCTCCTTTCCTTCCTCCACCCCTCCTTCCTTCCCTCCACCCCTCCTTCCTTCCCTCCTTTCCTTCCTCCATCCCTCCTTTCCTCCTGTCTTCCTGTCCCATCCTACCCTCTTCCTATCCACACCTCGCATCTTAGTCTTTCCTTCGTTCCTGACATCCACCCTCCCTCCCTCCCTCCTTTTCCTCCTCCTGTTTACCTCCCTCCTCTCTCCCTGCCTTCCCTCCGGTCCCCCTACCTTTCCTCCATCTCACCTCTCATTCATTCTTCTTTCCCTACCCCCTCCCTCCGCTATTTTCTTTCCTTCCTCCAACACCGCCATCTCCCTGTCCACACCTTATATCTTTATTCTTTCTCAGCCTTCCCTTCTTCTTCTCACCTTTCTCCCTACCTTTCTCCACCCCCCCCCTTGCCCTCTCTCTCTCTCCCTACCTTCCCTCACCCTCTCTCTTCCTTCCATCCCTCATCCTCTCCCTCCTTCCCTTCCCTCACCCTCTCTCCCTCCCTTCCCTATCTCTCCTTGCCTTCCTGTGATTCTGTCCTGTAACTGATATAATTATTTTGTTATTTATAAGCTTCCCTCTTCTTTCTTCCTCTTTCCCTCTTTTCTCCCTCCTTCGCCCTCTTTCTTCCTCCCTCCTCATCTTTCTTCCTCCCTCCCTCCTTACACGTCCCTTCTCTCTCTCTCTCTCTCTCTACCCCACCCCTACCTCACCCTCCCACCCACACTACCGGCTCACCCCTCCACACCTTCACCTCCATCCATATCACCACACCTGTTCTCCCCACCTCCACCCCACACCCCTCCCCACCAACTCCTTATCTCTCCCTTACCCCTCCACCCCCACCCATCTCAGTCCCCAACCTCACCCCTCCCCACCCCTATCACACCCCATACCTCTCCCCACCTTCAGCTTACCCCCACTACCATCTCCCTCCTCTATCCCTACCCACGCCCATCTCAGTCTGCCACACCCCTTCCCACCCCCACCCTCCCCCCACTTACACCCCATCCCCCTCCACCCTCAGCCCCACCCCTTCATTACTCACGCCCATAGCAAGGCACGAGAATAGTGTCATCGTACTACTACTACTACTATTACTATTACCACAA
Source organism: Coenobita brevimanus (assembly GCF_032717465.1). Lineage (NCBI taxonomy): Eukaryota > Metazoa > Arthropoda > Malacostraca > Decapoda > Coenobitidae > Coenobita > Coenobita brevimanus. The sequence goes on along the minus strand of NC_136983.1, from coordinate 667,274 downwards.
CCATCAACACTAACATCACTACTACTACTGATATGGTACCACAGCCACTACCACTATTACTACTAGCTGCCACCACCACCACCACCACTTCCACTACCGGTACTACTACTATTACTACTACGGTGCTTTTATTACCGTACCACACCACCACTACTACTACGAGTGCAACTACTACTACTACTACTAATAATAATAATCATAATAATAATAATAATAATAAGGCGCCAGGTTGTACAGTGGTTAGAGGTCCCCCGCCGGAGTGCCTGTCTACCCATGTCAGTTGGTTCGATCCCCCAAGAGATGACTCAGGGATGGCAGACTGGTCATCTGCCCTTAAATCTACTGGTTTACCCTAGCCTAGCCTCGGCACCCTACACCTTGAAGGGAGTTGTGTGTGTATGTGTGTGTGTGTGTGTGTGTGTGTGTGTGAGAGAGAGAGAGAGAGATGGGAGCTTTTCTAGTCCCATCATCATCATCATCATCATCATCACACCTTTTCTACACCCCTGAGCTTCCATCATCATCATTATCATCATCACCAAGGTGTAATATGCATAATAAATCGCCAAGGGAAATGTTTTACGAATATCCCTGCCAGACGCCCCCACCCCTACCCTGCTCTTTCAACCCTTCCCCTTCTACACACACACACACACACACACACACACACACACACACACACACACACACACACACACACACACACACACACACACACACCAAACTTCTCCCTCCCTCTTTCCCTACCTTCCCTCCCCCCCCCCGCCTCTCTACCCTCCCCCCCTTCCCCTGTTTTCCTCCTCTTCAAACTCCTATCTCCCCCCCCCCTCATTTTCTCTCCACACACCCATTCTTTCCTCCAGCCTCTCTCCTAACCCCTCCTCCCCACCTCTCTGTTCCAAACACCTTTTCTCCTTACCTCTCCCTCTCCACACATCCTCTCCCCTCCTCCATCCCCTTCCTTTCCACCCCAGATCTCCTCTCTGTCACTTCCAAGCCCCTCCCTCCCTCACCCCACACCCCTGCCTTCCTCCCCCTCTCCCTCCCCGTCTCCCCATACATCCATACTTTCCTCCTCTCTCTCCCAACCTTCTTAGCCCTTCCCCTCCACTCCTCTCCTCTTCCAAACCCCCTTCATCTCCACAGACCACACACCCCTACGTTCCTCCTCTCTCCCTACCCTTTCAGTCCCGTCCCCTCCACCCCTCCCCTCATCTAAACCTCTCCCTACCTTTCCTTTCCTCCCACCACACCCCACCCCATCGTCCATCCCTACTTTCCTCCTCTCTCTCTGCTCTGCCAGTCCCTTCCTCTCCACCCCCACTCTTCTCCCCTCATCCCTCCTCTCGTCTCTCCCCTTCTCTCCCCCCGCTACGCCCCCCCCCCTCCACGCCCCCCATCCGGTGCCCGCGTCGTGGTGCCGCCGCTGCTGCGCTGCAACCAGATCCGCGCAGGCAGTGTGTCCCGCCCCGCCGCGCCGATCGCATCACAACCCGCGGACGACCAACACATTCCACATCATCTCATCCCGCGGACGGTCAAAGCATCCACATCATCCACCCCTGTACCGCGATATAGCCCTTGTTACCCCTGTTTACATCTATCACCGTAACATTTATCTATCCGTTATATATATATCTACTCTGCTGCCATCGCGGTAGTGCCATCCCGCCATCACAGTGCCATGTAGTCCACCCGGCGCCGCGCATAATCGAAAACAGTGGCGTAGCAACGGAGGGGGGCTGGGGGGGAGGGGGAAGCTGGGAGGGGAGAGCCTTCCTCCCTCCCACTGGGTCCCATGGCCTCCACTGCTCCCCCCCTTCCTCCATTTGGAAATTTGGACTGTGGACATACCTACATTGAGGAGTACAGCCGCCCCAAGAAGTGATGGCAGAGATTCAGACTGGTCACTCACCACTGGTATACGTTCAGTTAAAACTTAATGGATGTAATGTACTAATTCTGTGCCTTCATCACGTCATATCAAATTAAATATATCACGCTGAGAATTATGTAAAATGAATAACATGAGGCGATGATATTTTACAAGTTAACACTTAGATATGTTTCCCGATCTGAATGAATGTGTCATGCAGTACTCGGCGCGCGGCACGCAGTAGAACTCCAGGTTCCTGATGTACAGGATTTCAAACAGGCCTACAGATGCTCTAGTTTCAAAGAGGTGTTAAGAAAAATACTCGTGACTGTAGTACACTTTATTTCCAAATGTTGTGGTGATATAACAGTAAGGCTGCCACTACGGTATTATTCTTAGTGGGGATAGCCAACCCGAGGTGCCAGCAACACCGTTCTGCCTTTTATTGCTTGTCTTTCTCTCGCTTATAATAATTACAATCGCCTCCTCAAGGTTGTGTTTTTTTCGGCTTTGGTTTGTGTGTTTGCCGGCAGGATTACGCAAAAAGTTATGAACGGATTTTGCTGAAATTTCATGGAGGGGAAGGGTATGGCCTGAGGAACAATCCAATAGATTTTGGTAGCGATCCGGATCATCACTGGGATCCAGGATTGTTTGTTTGTACACACGATATGTCCAAAAGTTCTCAGTGAATTTCAATGATATTTTATGGAAGGGTGGCTCATGGGCCAAGAAAGGATTGATTAAGTTTGGGGGCGGATCCGTATCCAGATCCTGTAATGGCATGGGCGGAGGTATGTGCTCTTGGTGCCGACCCGTAGGAAATGCCGAGCCACTAACTTACGCCACTCTCCCGTTTTGTGTCGTCGTTCATGCAGACAACAGGAAGGGAAATAAATTACTCTTAAATGTTTCCCTGGTGTTGTAAGGGAAATTATAAATACTTGTGACTCAGTTGTTTATTGAAGCCCGTCTCTCTTAAGTCTGACGCTACTAAAGTATCACGGCGTGTTTCCCTAATAGATCTGAATGCCACATATTATTCCCGTCCGTCCCTGAGCGATGGCCGTGAAATACCAGGTAGTGATTTTCTGTTACGGTAACCAACAAACTGCCTCCCTCAATATTGTAATTACCGACAGCTACTTTGGCTTTGACTTACTGTTCCCTGTGACAGTTTGGTATAAGAGGTTTCATCCTGTCAAGTTTATAAGGAAGGGTTTGTGCATTATCGCTGACCGAGATCTGACTACTGGTACTCGGCCGTTACTTCTTGGGGCGACTGTACAAAGGAAAGCAAACCGCAATAGCCCAAATGGTGCTTCCGAGGCTATTAAGGAGCAGACTATGATATCCAGTCTTATGAGACGTGAAGATAATTACTGCTAAGTAGCAAGTCTCCCCCTACCCAAAACCCTTCAGCTGAAACCGGCAGGAAAACGTGAGAAGGATTACCCTGTAGCATAGAAATACTGCCGTGGAAATGTCATAGGAAAAACTGATCAGGAAAATTATAATCTACAGCCTACACTAGTGTGACCCATCAGAATACGACCTGGACCCACCTTGCCTCAACATCTCTTCCTTAGCGATTTATTTTTGGACATGGCTTGTGAATATCATACTGTACGTTATTTATGCAGAGTATGGCGATGATATCAGGTTTTATGTAAGACAGTTGGTCAGTAAGCTCCAAAACAAAATAAATCGCTTGGAAAATGGTGTTAGAGAGAGAGACGGAGAGAGAGACAGCATAAAGCTTCTCATCCCTCTTCCCGCGCAAAACTAAGTTATATATATTGATAGTAAAAAATAATATACATATTTCTTAACTTACATTCCTTGTGGAGAGGATGGGAAGTGAGAGACTAACTAGGAGAGCATGAGTGAGGTGGAGGGGGAGACCGAGGAGTGAGAGACTAACCAGGAGTGTATGTTAGGTGGAGGGGGGAGAGGGAGGCCGAGGATGAAATGGGGGGGATGGAGTGGAGAGGTATATGAGAGAGGAATGTGAGGAGGGAAAAGGGCAGCGAAATGGCAGGGGACAGGGCGACATTGAGGTGGTTTGGCCACGTGGAGAGGATGAAGCGTGAGAGACTAACGAGGAGGGTGTATGTGAGCGAGGTGGAGGGGGGAAGGGGAGACCGAGGATGAGTTGGAAGGCTGGAGTAAGATGAAGGGACGGAGCAGAGGTACATGAGAGGGGGTGTGAGTTGGGGGGAGGGTGGCGAAATGGCAGGGGACAGGGCGACATGGAGGTGATTTGTCTGTGGCCACCCCTTACGGGATTATGGTGTCTGACTATAGAGAGATAGATAGATAGACAGGTAGATAGAAAGCCTGAAAAAAAAAAATGAAATGAGTTAATAGGAAGAATAATAAATAAAATCTTTAAATACGTAATGAAAGTCCCACAACACAATATTTAAATTATCTATCTATTAATCTATCAATTCCCAGGCGCCTTAATCCCGTAAGGGGTGGCCACAGACAAATCGCCTCCATGTCGCTGTCCTCTCATTTGGCTCCTCCAACTCTCTCCCTCTCTTTCACACACACACACACACACACACACACACACACACACATACACACATCTCGTTACTCCCATCCTCCATCTCATCCTCGGCCTCCCCCTTCCCCTCACTCTTCTAGTTAGTCTCGTAAAACCTGGATGCTTCACCTAACACACACCCCTCTCTCATCTCTTCATTCCTACCCTCCGTCTCATCCTCGGCCTCCCCCTCCCCCTCACTCGAAAGCCTAAATAGACGTCTGGGTTAATATAATACAAGAGAGGATGGAGGGTGAAAGACTGACGAAGAGAGTGTATGTGAGTGAGGTGGAGGGGGGGAAGAGGGAGGGGGAGGCCGAGGATGAGCTGGAGGGATGGGGTGGAGAGGTATATGAGAGAGGGGGGTGTGAGATGGGAGCAGGGCAGTGAAATGGCGGGGGACAGGGCAGCTTGGAGGCGATTTGTTTGTGGCCACCCCAAACGGGATTGAGGCGTCTGGCAATAGATAGATAGATAGAAGAAATCCCTCTATGGCAGAAATCCAGTTAACATCTACGAAAAAAAAAACAGAAGTCCACGAAAAGACCAAAAAAGTCCACGAAAAGACCCAAAAAAGTCCACGAAAAGACCAAAAAGAAAGTCCACGAAAAGACCCAAAAAAAAAGAAAGTCCACGAAAAGACCAAAAAAAGTCCACGAAAAGACCAAAAAAGTCCACGAAAAGACCAAAAAAAGTCCACGAAAAGACCAAAAAAAGTCCACGAAAAGACCAAAAAAAAGTCCACGAAAAGACCAAAAAAAAAGTCCACGAAAAGACCAAAAAAAAAAAGAAAGTCCACGAAAAGACCAAAAAAGTCCACGAAAAGACCAAAAAAGTCCACGAAAAGACCAAAAAAAAAAAGAAAGTCCACGAAAAGACCAAAAAAAAGTCCACGAAAAGACCAAAAAAAAAAAAAGTCCACGAAAAGACCAAAAAAAAAAGTCCACGAAAAGACCAAAAAAAAAAGAGTCCACGAAAAGACCCCAAAAAAAAAGTCCACGAAGACCAAGAGTCCACGAAAAGTGAAAGAAATCCACGAAATTTTAAAAAGTCCACAGAGTTAACCAGAAAGTCCACGATAGGTTTAAAGAAAAAAAAAGTCCAAAGAAGACCACGAAAAAACGTCCAAAAAATGCCCACGAGAAGACCTGAAAGTCCACGACGTTAAAAAGAATCAACGAGAATTTTTAAAAAGTCCACAAAAGGTCGAAAGAGTCCACGAAAGGTCCCAAGGAAGTCCACGAAAGGTCCAAAAATGTCCACGAGAAGATCTGAAAGTCCACGAAGTTAAAAAAATATATAATAAAAAATAATAAAAATCCACGAAAGGTCGGAAACGTCCACGGAGTCCCCCTTAAAGTTCAGGAGAAGTCCAGGTCCTGCCAGGCATCACGAAAGTCCGGTCGCGAGTTCGGAAAACGCGAGGGATGAAGACGACGGCACGCCCGCGCTCTCCCTCCCACGCCGCCAAGAACAAGACGCCGGAGGACAGGGTGTGGGAGTTTGGGCGGGTGCTGGGCGAGCGAGGGGGGCGCCTGGTGTGTAGACCGTGTGACCTGCCGCTAGACCACACCAGGCGGTCCACCATCGTTGAGCACCTGAGGTATACTGAGAGAGAGAGAGGGAGAGAGAGAGAGGGAGAGAGAGAGAGCTGAGGAAAGGATTGAAGATTTGAATTTCTGCATTAGTGCTGTTTGAAAGTTTGAGAGTGAGGGGGCGCGATTTTGTGGTGTGTGTGTGTGTGTGTGTGTGTGTGTGTGTGTGTGTGTGAGAGACAGACAGACAGACAGACAGACAGACAGAGACAGAGAGACAAACAGACAGAGACAGAATCTGAACGTGAAAGTTTGCAAAAGCGAGTGAATCCGGATCCGAAATCGAAACCAGCCATCTTTCCTTCATGAGAGAGAGAGAGAGAGAGAGAGAGAGAGAGAGAGAGAGAGAATGTACCCGAGATCGAAGCAGCGTTCTTCCCTTCAGGAGTCGCAAACACCAACGGTTCCTGGAGGAGGTGGGGCTGCCTGACGAGGAGGACCCCCTGGCCCCCCCACCTCCACCACCACCCTCCTCCGCCGCCGCCACCACCACCGCCGCCACCTCCACCTCCTCCTCCTCCACCCTCACCTCCATCACGCCCGCCATCCTCTTCGTGGGTTGGTATTGATTTGGCGTCCGTGCCTTCCCTTCCCTTCCTCTCTCAATTCACACACTTTCTTTATCTCCGGAGAGGGACGCCTTCACGTGGTAGCACCCTTATGGCCGGGCGGTGGGGCTGCCTGGTAATACTTTCGCACACTTGCTTCATTGCACACACTCATTTACACACTCCTAGCTATACATGCACTTTTACATACTCTCGTCGCTCTACGTACTCTGACATAGTCTCCTAGATATACATTTTTCTTCAGGCTTGGGTGCTAGAGGGGGGCGCCTTCACGTGGTGGCACTGATATAACCAGGCGGTGGAGCTGCCTCGTTATACAAAATGTCCCTTGAGTCCTTCTACGCCTTCACGTGGTGGCACTGATACAGCCAGGCGGTGGAGCAGTATAAAAACTCTACTCTATATCGCACACGTTCCCCAGCCACACCATTTTCAGCCTGAGAATGTTTTATAGAGGACAGTCCGTGTTTCGCTCTGGCCTTTTTTCGTGTTCCGGGGACGACTTAACCCATTCCATCCGACGACTTATTCTACTTCATTCTTGTTACTACGGATACTCAGTTCAGGAGAGCGATCTTTTTTTTTCTCTTTTCTTTAGGGATACACCAAACTATCTACTGCCAGACGCCTTCATCCCGTAAGGGGTGGCTACAAACAAATCGCCTCCATGTCACCCTGTCCCTTGCCCTTTCTCTGCCCTCTCACCAACTCACACTCCCCTCTCTCATATACCACTCCATTCCATCCCTCCATCTCGTCCTCAGCCTCCCCCTCCCCCCTCCACTTTTCTCACACGGACTGCCCTTTGAAAATTTGCTTATAAATCCGTCTATAATTAGCAAGGATAAATTAAGATCATCGTGGTGAAGGGGCGGTATTCTCGTCGTTTAAGAAAGCTTCCTAACATCTCTTCCTTAGCGATTTATTTTTGGATATGCCCTTTTTGTAGGTTAATTAAGCAGAGTATGGCGATGTTTGAAGGATTTATATAACAGAACAGTAAGGTGTAATATGCAAACTAAATCGCTTAGGAGAAGGTGTTAGGGACGAGAATACGGATTGAGTTTGAGATCAGATGAGGTAGAGAACAGACACAAGCCCGTATTTTCGATGGAAGCTCCCTAACACCTTTTCATAAGCGATTTATTCTGCTTATTATTCCTTACTGTCTTTTGAGTCACTTAAAATTCTTCCAATATCGCCATACTCTGCATAAGTAACATGTAAAAGGGATATTAACCAGCCATATCCAAAAATAAATCGGTAAGGAAGAGGAGTTTGTAAGCTTCCTAACCGCACCAGAATACCACTAAGTAAACACACACACACACACACACACACACACACACACACACACACACACACACACACACACACACCTAGACACACACGCACATACACAAAGCACAAACACCCACCCCACCCACCCACCCACCCACCCACCCACACACACACACACACACACACACCCTGGGCCGTCCTGGCAACACGTGACCTGGGTGGGGTATATATGAATGACCCTGCCTCTCTTTCCCTTCTCACCACCAAACTGTTTTCATTCCTGGGAAGAGAGAAGTGTAGGGAAGAACATACCACCCTCCGTAGCTCCATAATATCGTGTTGTCTTCCATTTACTACGCTGGGTGGTAACCATAACGAAATGACGCCTGGTGGTTTAGTGGGTTAAGGCGCTCCAGCCGGAAAGAATTAAACATATACCCTCCTCCTACCCCCTTAGCTCCTTAATATCATGTTGTATCTTCCTTCTGTTTACCATTTACTACGCTGGGTGGTAACCATAACTAAATGACGCCTGGTGGTTTAGTGGGTTGAGGCGCTCCTACCGGAAAAATTACAAACATATCCCCTCCTTCCACCCCCCCTTAGCTACATATCGTGAGGACTTCCATTTACCATTTACTACGCTGGGTGGTAACCATAAGTTTAAGGCGTTCCAGCCGGAAAGAGAAACGTAAGCCTCTCCTTCAGCAGATCCTTTTACGTGGCTCAGTGGTGGAGAAAGACAAAACTAGCTCTGCATCCTTTCCACAGCACTTCTTCGTGACTAGCACCAAATTCTAGTTAATCTCTTGTTACAACACAGTATTTATGGTGGAGATAGGGTAATTATGAGCAGAGTAAAATGGGTATGTGACGTCACAGCTTGGAGTGACGTCATGGATTGGAAAGTGACGTCATAGCTTGGAGTGACGTCATGGTTTGGAAAGTGACGTCACAGCTGGGAGTGACGTCATAGCTAGGAAAGTGACGTCATAGGTTAGAAAGTGACGTCATAGCTTGGAGAGTGACGTCATAGCTTGGAAAGTGACGTCACAGCTTGGAGTGACGTCATAGGTAGGAAAGTGACGTCAGTGGCCTAGTTACCTAAAGCTATTGTTGTGGGGAGAATGGGGACTCTCATCGGTTAAGGACGCTCCCTTACACCATTCCTAAGCGATTTATTTTGCTTCTTACAGCTTACTGTCCTGTGTTACATAAATCCCTCTTACACTGTCATACTCTGCATAAATAACATACAAAACAATATTAACCAGACATATCCAAAACTAAATCGCTAAGGAAGAGGTGTTAGGGAGCTTCCTTACCCGTCGCATGAAGGCAAACCAGCTATAACGCACCACACATTTTTTTACTCTAACCTGCCCTACAAAATCCATCTGAGTCCCGAAGGCTGAGTTTTAGCACAAGATTCAAGGGGCCACGGCGCCATTGTGGAGGTAAGCATTTCAAATCTTCCCGGGTTTAGTTGGTGGGAAAAACAATGTTGATGATATGGCAACACTGGTAAAATATAAATATTCGCATTCTGATTATTTTTAATTAATTAAAGAAAAGACTGTATATATAGACGTCGCTTCTACCCCGTTTTCTGTTTGTGCGCGTTGCATGAAAACATTTAAAGCATTTATTTATTACAAAAATGTATAAAGAACTTTGGTCATCTTGATAATCTGGCATGATGCATTGGTGTTAATCTTGTGAGTCAGACCAGTCCCTGTACCCAGACGTCCCTCACTAAGCTGAAGCAAGACACAGCTCGCCTCGTCGGAAGGTGACACGGTGTGATCTACTTGGCCTTTTCCCGGATATATTCAGATCTGCGGCCTTTCTGCAGTGTTGGTGCTGCTCTAGACACCATGGGACGCCCAAGCAAGAAGCTCATAAGGCAAAGGGAAACGGTTCAGTTGGCAATTTTGGCTCGGAAACGGAAACGCGAAGCAGCAGCCGCTGTGGACCAGGGCAGGCTCGCACATCCTTCTCCAGGTGATGTAATACAATGCAGTACCCTCCCCGACTCACCCGAGTAGTAGTGCCAAGAAGCGTAAAATGCTTGTAAAACCTGTAAGCGTGGAGGATACATGCAGTGATGTAGAGTATATGCTGATTAGAAACAATATGCGGACCACCTGTTTTTGTTGTATGAGTGTTCGTACCCCTTTGCAGCAATAAATGTTATCTAATCAAATATTGCTAAGTACGTGGCATGCCCAAGATGCTTTAAGTCGAAAGTGTCCTGTAAGTGTACTTGTAAACCTGCCGATACTACTGTGTAAATTTGGTAGAAAACATTGTGGTATGATATACAATAATGCTGCTTTGCATAGAGTGTCTAGCATGAAATATGTGCGCGTAGTAGCAATGTTGATGGTGCATGTTGTGGTGATGCTGGCCTGGGGGTATTGTGGAGCAGCAAAACTGTGCGCGGATTAGTAAGCCACACTTTTCATTAGCAACGTATCGTACTTACGGCTTGCCAACACAGCTACAGAAAAGGCTACACTTCATACTATATCTGTTAAGAGGGAAGCAGGCAAGCAGCTGTTGATTATAAGAATGAGATGTGCAGGGTAGCAGAGCAAACAGGTGTTCTTGGCGTGATGGTGCATTTGACGCCCGGCGTACCTGCGGCCATGCGTCTGTTCTTGATGCTGCCGCCGCAGTTGATGGCAATACCGGACTGATATTGGATTAGGAGACGTTATCCAAGATTTGTAACATGAAACAGAGTGGTCAAAGAAAATGACTGACGCCAGACGAGTGAAATTCTCTTGACCTTGCCCCCGACTGTCAGGTACATTACACGGCAACGTCAGGTGGCGTGGAGCCTGAAGGAGCCCTCCATACCTGAAGTTTATTTCGGATGGAGGGAATGCAGCCTGCCTGGGGGTGAACAATGTGAATAATGGCGAAGATCACCTGGGGTTGGAGGAGTGCGTGAACCAGGCAGCAGAGGCCAGGCACAGGTCTGAGGTGTTAATGTGGATCAGAGAGATGGAAAGAAGAGAAATGGTTCAGTTGGTGGTCGGGATAGACTGACGGACTCATGACACGACTTGCGGTTTTATTTTAGTTGCAGTGTACAGCGTAAAGTGAAGGCAAGTGCCGCACATGAGGACTGACACACACGCGTCATATTAGCAGCGTGTCAGCAGCGCCGCTCACAACACGAGCTGTGCCCCAACAGTGCTGAAAGCTTTACCGGGAAGAAGAGCTCCCTCCCAGACCGCATATTTCAAACGTTAACGTCTTTTATATTATTTTATACCCCATATTCGTTCCACCAGCTGCCGATGTGCTTTGTTTTTGTATTACTCTAGTTTCAGCCAAGACAAGATTACGAGACTTTGATCAGTTTTCGGTATTTTAGACGATGCTGACACTTCTATGGCATTTTAGTCGCGAATTACTTTTAATTTACTCTTGAAGTTTACACTGGGTGCCTGTTTATATCTATGGGGTTGGCTGTCTTCGAAAGTATATAAGAAAATGCAACACAAATGTCACAGAAGTGTCTTAAACTAGTCAAAAATACTGAAAAAAACGGTTCACAATATCGTAATTCTGGTTGTGGCTGAAACTATAATTGTACTTCTTTCTGTTTTATAGTGACTGCTTTAGCCTTGACCCTAATGCAAATGAATCAAAAACTTTCATTAACGAAGAGCAATGACCGCATGCGCCATTTTTCACCGTAAATTCAAGCAGCTAGTAACGATTTCACTCTGTACAACTTTAACTTATCCCAAAAATGTCATTTCTCCATCTTGACTGCTTGGTTGTAATAAAAGACTAACGTGGGGATAGGATGCCTAGTCACGAAGTGGTTATGGAAAGGATGAAGATCCGAAGTATTGTTAGTGAGCTGCGTGATTTAAAAACAAAATAGTATATATATATATGGGCCAAGTTAAAGTGAAGGTCTTATAATATTTGTTTCCCGGCATCTTTATATACCTTTCGGATGCTTACCTTGGCTGCAATTGCTGATGGATGAAAACTAGGGGAAAATATCCGAATGGCACAACGCACTACATTCCTCACCGACATTCCACAGGACACTGAGTTTCCCGCCTAACCTAAATGCTGAGTTTCCCGCCTAAATTTTAGCTCTTGTACGGTGCCATAATTTAAAAGGATTTTTATTTCATAATTTATTTCATTTTTAACTTTCATTGCATGAATGTAGGAAGTTTTAGCCTTATTTGTGTGTGTGTGTGTGTGTGTGTGTGTGTGTGTGTGTGTGTGTATGTGTGTGTTCTACGTGGTTTCAGATTTTTTCAAATTTTCACATCCAGAACCATCATAAATTTTCTTCATTCATCAGCCCAGAAAAAATAGGGTACCTGCTATATTACTACTGCTCAGAGTATCATGATCATAGAAGCCATTAATAAAAACGAAAAAAAAATGGAAATATTAATATACCCAATATATTACTTGCGATCGGATTTTTTTAGTACCGTATTTAAATTCGTATTCACCAGATAGCACGACCATAAAAACCACTGTTAAAATCGGAACAAAAAACAACCCTGAAAATAAGATACTAATTACAGTATTATTGATCGGAATATGTATGATTTTATGGTGTCTTTGTTTCCCCCAAATTCTGATTCACCATATAGCATGGCCATAGACACCATCATACCCTTTGTCGGGCAAACTGTCATATTTGTCAGCATAACCCTAGATAGGAAGACGTCCCCTCTGACCTCGGGATAGGAAATAATAAAATAATATATAAATGTATAAATAAAATGTAAATTATATTAACCCATTGGAGCCGGTGTCCGGAATATTGGACTGGACTGGGATTTTTGAAGTCTTTATAGAGTAGGGAACCCCCGGGTAGGGACTTATGAGTTTCGCAACTATGAGCCGATAGGCGGAGGGCGGTACGCTTAGTACCCACCCAGTGCCATGCCTCGCCGAACACCCCTGGGATCCAATGGGATATATATAATTCAAAACTAATGGAGCTGAAATACAAATATAACTCCTTTGAAGATCAGATGACTAGGAATTAATAAAACTGAGCTAAAATAATTACATTTATAAAATACTTGAAAAAAAAAGTGAAAGGAAAAAAGTAGTACTGACTTATTCTCTTCCTGAGATGCACATACATGGAAGTGAGAAAAAAAAAAAAAAAAAACTACCTAAACCTATAAATCTCATTCATTCATTCATTCTTTGCCAGATGCCATGTATCCCAAACAGGGTGGCCAAGGGCTTAGAGTTAATTGTTTTACAGGGAGGGGCACTAATCCTCCACCAACCCCACTTGACACGTAGGGAGAACGTTAAATCTAATACCTAAATATCACACAGTTGGCCTGCCAACCCTGGGTACCACAAAAAACTGGGTGCCTGACATAGGCTAAATGGCAACAGGTAATAAATATATACACCGCTATCCTCAAAGCACTCAATCAATGTGTCAGGCTCCTGTTGTGGGTGCTTGTGTGGTATAATGATGGCCGTCACACCACCACTAAGGTCACTGGTACACTCATCAGTGTCACATCACCCACACTAACTAACATCACAGGTTTTTGTGTCACTCTGGGGTTCCAGTGTGGTGTCAACAGTCCTGTTGAACTCCTCCAACTTCAGATACTCTGCCAGCTCTTTGTCTGACAGGTATCATGTTCATTTGGGGCCCATGACTACACACCTGTAAATAACAGTTCCCAATTACCCATTATTCTGGCCACCATTCACCCCTAAAACCACCCCATTACAGGGTTGCTGCTACACTAGGTCAATTTCCCATCTCCCACAGTAACAGTCAAGGGTTTCTGTGTCACTCAGGGGTTCTGATGTGATGTCAACAGTCCTCTTCAAATATTCCAGCTTCAGAATATTCTGCCAGCCTTGTGTGGGACAGCTACCTACCTTGTTTTGCCTCCAGTACCTTCACAAATACACTACAAACCAAAGAAAACCATATATACTACTTTGGGACATGTTACACGCACGTACATGGCCATATTGTGCCTAAAACACTCAAAATGTGTGTTCAAGTCTTTGACCTTGACCAAAATGGCCCTCCTCTCTCTCTCTCTCTCTCTCTCTCTCTCTCTTTATAATACAAAAATTGTAAGCTACAGGAAGACATGTGCCAAATGGATACACAGGTGCTCACCAGAGAGTCGACAATGGCGGGAACTTGAGCCTGCGGGCAGAAGCAGCATCGGCTAGCTCAGGGCTGCTTGGTGTAAAGAAAAAAGTTGCCCATTACCCATTATTTTGGACATCATTAACCGCAAAACCCAGCAGGAGAGGCCCGGCTAATGCATGGTAAACACTCTGACTTTTGTATACAACACCACACTTGCCCCTGGGATGTCTAAGAATGGAGGTAAGTGCATGAAATCTTGTCTTCATGTAGTTGAAAGAGTCAGGAAGACAATGATAACAGTGATTTTGTGAAAGAAGTTTATTTTATATATTTTAGCTTTACGTAGAATGTGACACGATCTAATATCACTGCTTGGCCTTAGTCAATGCGATATCGTGTATGGACAAATATGTCGGACTAATCTGCTTCAAGTGGGGTTGGTGGAGGGTTAGTGCCCCTCCCTGTAAAACAATTAACTCTAAGCCCTTGGCCACCCCGTTTGGGATACATGGCGCCTGGCAATGAATGAAAAAATGAATGAATGAATCTGCTTCACAGGAACTTGTCTACAATCAGACATGTCAGGCTTGCCCACTTGCCAGCAGTTGTTGTGAAAACCTGCCAGAACAGACAAAAATTATTATGTAATATATCCTAGGGGACAGAACCCAGTCTTATTTTAATATTTCTGGGGCTAGATGTCCCTCTTTTTTTTTTAAATTAGATATATAATGTTGACTTCAAACCTTTCTCAGAGGGTCAGAAAGAAGAATGTTGGTATTATCATCTCTGCAGATTTTTTTATTTTATTAGATATATGATGTTGACTTCAAACCTTTCTCAGAGGGTCAGAAAGAAGAATGTTGGTATTATCGTCTCTGCAGATGCATCAGGTAGTGAGGCTGGTAGCGAGGAATTCACTGACACTGATAACGACCCAGATTTCATCCCACCTGTAGTCTCTGGTGACTTTGAAGAATCCGACGATGACATTCCGTTGGCACAAATTGTGGGAAAGCGAAGAAAAGGTGTGCAAAAGTTATATTAAAGTTTTAGTGAAATTCTGGCTACAGTGCAGATGATGTAAAATGTATATTCACAAGACACAACCAAAGGGGAAATTTAATTAACCGTTAAATGCCAAGTTCAAGAGAAAATTAAATGCCAAGTTGAAGGGAAATCTAATTTTTCTCTCTGTCTGTCTGTCTGTCTCTCTCTCTCTCTCTCTCTCTCTCTGCCATTTATTTCAGGGGGCCTTGTTGCTGTACCACGTCACCAGCCCTCTGACAGCTCTGAGGGTGAGGAGGAGTCTCAGCCACCTTTTGCAGAACCTCATATAAAGTCAGCATCAACATCAACACCTAATCCACTTCCCAAGGACACGCTGTGGCAAAAAAAGGACAATGTCATCCTCTTCCTGAGTATCAACATCATAAGCCAACACATGTACAAGATTCTCATGTGATGGACATTTTCAGCGCAGAGTTCTTGGACCATATTGTTAACCAGACAGATCTTTATATAAATCAAAAGGGCATCACCATTTGTTTCACTGTTGACAGGAGTGCCATCATGAACCTTATTGGTATACTGCTGTATCAAGGTGTTGTTTCATGTCCTGCCTTGGAGGATTACTGGGCCAGGCACACCAGGGTACCACAAGTGGCAGGAATGCTGTCTTCTAAGAAATTTCACCAGATGCGATCATTCATCCATTCAGTGACAACACTGTCAAGACAGCAGACAGATTTCACAAGATACGGCCCCTCTTGAACATACTTTGCAAATTCGTCAACAGCCTCCAGCATACTCCTAAACAGTCAGTTGAAGTGGTTGTCAGCCACAAGGGGACATGAGCTGCTTATCTACGGCAATATAACAAGCAAAAACCCGATAAATGGGGTTTCAAACTCATTAACCGGTCAAGTTCTGATGGACTTCTTCATGACATGATAATGTATTCTGGAAAAGACACATCAGTCCACCACTGGACAATATTGTCAGCCGAGGGAAATGAAATCGCATCTGTAAGTTGCAAGTATGTGCTGGCACTTGTAAAATCAGTCAACATGGCAGACAGCTCAGTAGTCTATGCAGATACTGTATCTGGTTCTCCAGCCTCCCCTTGATGGAGCACCTCAAGAAGAATTATGGTGTTGTTACACAGGCACTGCTAGAGAGAACAGGGTTGGCTACCCACCTCTTGGGACAGTCAAAGAGCTGGACAAAGCACCACGAGGAATGCTAGTTTACTCTTCATTAGAAGGAAACAGAGCAATCTGGTGGAAAGGTACCAGAGTTGTCACTTTTATCTCCAACTTCATGGGGGTTGAACCACTGCATACAGTACAAAGATACATCAAAGAGGCCAAAGGGGAGAGAGAGATCCCTTGTCCAGCAGCTGCTAAGGACTACAACAAAAATATGGGAGGTATTGATAAACATGATATGTTAGTCCACCTTTACAAGACTCCAACAAAGGCAAGGCAGCGGTACCTCCGCCTCTTTGGTTACGTACTCGACCTTACTGTTGTGAACTTCTAGCTTCGGTACAGGAGGGATTGTGATTCACTGAGAGAGAAGCACATGTCACTCAATGTGTTTCGCCTGGAAGTATCTGCTGATATGAAAAGTCTCAAGAACAACATTGGAATACCCATCAGGCTTCGTTCATCCCTTGGATCTCCTCCATAAAACTCCCCCTTTCCATCTTCTTCTAGGGCCTCATCAACAGATCAAAACTGTATGACTTATGATGATGCTGTGCAAGTAACTCCACTCAAAGGACAGAGAGCAGAGAGGCCTGAAAACAGTGTATGGGTCATTGTGGGAAACAGATTCCATTGGCTTAAAATCAGTGACAAACATCACACTTGCAAGCACTGCAGCACAAGGAACTGTGAACGTCGAACCAGTACCTTTTGCGTTGTTTGCAAAGTTTCCCTTTTGTCTCAATAAAGACAGAAATTCTTTTGCTGCTTACCATATTCATGAAGACAGCAATTAGATATACCTGTTTTTTTTGTTTTTTTTCCTATTTTCTACTAAAAGATGGAAATATTGAGTATATAATATGTATGCCAACCAAGTAAGGCAGAAAAACTTAGTTTTCTAATTTTTAATCAAAATAATTTTCTAATAGAGTGAATAATTTTTCTCCTGGAGGCCTCCCATGTTAGATATAATTATTCCTTATTTTCTAGTAAGTTGGATGCTTTTATTATATCTTCTAAGCCTTTCATAAGTTTGAAATAATTGCTTGTTCATACATTTCTCTGTATACTAAACTTTATGTTATCCCTTAGTGCCTTGAAGTACCACTAAAATATTGGTGTTGTCATGGAAATATAGGTCTGTAAGGGTATGTGTGTTTTCTTCTACATTTGTGTTGCCTTCGTTCAGTAAACGGGGAAAATTATAAGAAATTATCACCTAAATACTGCACCAGGTAATGTGGCCAGTCATGGCTGTACACTGGCTCCCAGTATGATTATTAGGCACAGTAACTGGTAACTGGTGACCCTCAACCGGGCAGGGAGAGCAGATATGATCATATTTAAGAGTCCATACTTCGACCAGCCTGCTATTTTTTTGCCATACATACTTCCCAAGGAATTAGGGAAGTCCCAAAATTAATCATATTCCATTTCTACAGAATCGGGTAAGCTGACACACATGGCCGTACATTAACCCCCCCCCTAGTGGGGCAGGGGGGACAACTTTGAAAAAAATTCCAAAAACAAATATGTCTTAGAAAATATTCTAGTTTCTGATACTGGCATTGTTTTGAGGCTTCCTCAATAATTTAAAGGTTTGCCTGACAAAGGGTTAAAACAAAAAAAATAAAGCTTGAAAATATACACATTACAGTACTATTGATCGGAATATGATGGCACTTTTTTTTTTTTAGGTATCTGAATTCGTATTGACCAGACAGCATGACCATAGAAGCCATTATTAAAAGGTGAAAAAAACAACTCTGCCACCCACGAGCTATGAGCATTAGTTGTCACTTTTATATTTTATTGTTGCTGTAGGATAGGGTATAGACTTGATCAACCCCTCCAGTACTAGCAGTTGTGCCTTTCACCTTAACTTGGCCCATATTTTTGTAATTTTGCAGCTGATTCTTATACCTCAGTGGCAGAAACATGGTTATGGCGCTGCATCTTTTCCATAGCACTTTTTTCTTGATGAGCATCATATCATAGTGCTAATCTCATGCTATAGCTCATTAACAAAATTTTGCTATGGTACTGCATCCTAGCTTCCATAGCACCTTGTGACCTCTCTTCACCTTAATTTGGCTCAAATTTTCTTCCTTTTGCAGCAATATTTTACATGTTCTGTGCCTCATCAGCATATAAAGATGATGCCATGGCACCACGTTGTTTCCAGAGCAATTCTTCATGACTGGTATCATCGTTTCGTTTTTAAAGGCTCCAACATGCTTGCATGTGTCGGCCTTGGTCACCTAATGGCGGCTCTCCACGCTGCACGATCCATTGCAGCCTCCCTGTTCAGTCCCTTAACCCTGAGGTCACACTTAATGACCTCGTCCCATGTCTTTCTCGGTCTACCCCTCATAACCCCACCCCCAGCATTAACACTTCTCACCTTCCTCACCCAATCATCATCCCCCATCCTCTCCACATGTCATATTCTAGTGTTAATCTTTTGCAACAGCTCAGTATTCAAGATGGACAGATGGCAGTTTTAAAGCCAGCTAAGTATGAACGGAGTATAGCATTGGATTCTTGTAGTAATAATTTTTTTTTTTTTCTTTCTCAGATGTGGGTGAGGAGCACGTAACACAAGACTCCCAGGGCAGGACACCATCACCTGCGCACGGTGAGAGAGAGAGAGAGAGAGAAAGAAAGAAAGAGAGAGAGAGAGAGAGTTTTTTGCCCACCCTCCATTCATTATAGTTATTTTATCATCTTTATTACCTTTATCTTCATTATTTCTGTCATTATCTTCTCGTCTTTCTCCATTTCTTTGTCATCATCATCATCATCATCATCATCATTATCATCATCATCATATCACTGCAGTGTGGGCATAGAGGATTGCTTATGAGTTGTATTTTGCATTGAGAGAGCGAGAGAGAGAGAGAGAGAAGCATTAGAAGTACCTTGAGTTGGTTTGGCCATGTAGAGACTGGAGACAGAAACTAACTAGGAGAGTATATGTGAGTAAGGTGGAAGGAGGAGAGAAGGAGGGGGAGACTGAGTGTGAGATGAAGGGATGGGATGGAGAGGTAGATGAGAAAGGAAATGTGATTTGTAGAGAGGGCAACGTGATGGCAGAGGACAGGGTGACGTGGAGGCAGTTTGTCCCTGGGCACCCCATACGGGATTATCTATCTATCTATCTATCTATAGCCCGACGCCCTAATCCCGCAAAGGGTGGCCGCAGACAAAACGCCTCCAAGTCACTCTGTCACCCACCATTTGACAATAAATAGAATCTCTTACGGGATTGAGGCATCTGGCATTAGATAGGTAGACACTTTATACGGTTTTTATTTTGGTTTTCAGGATTAGTTGGTCCATATTTGCTGAAGAAAGAGACGCATTGTACCACGGTTCTGGACCAGCTAATGCGAGACGACACCTACACTGATGTCACGCTCACAGCCGAGGGACAGAGCCTGAGAGCGCACAGGGTTAGTTCATTTATACGTTAGTTATATGCATTGTTGTTCTGTCTTATTTTGTTTTTGAAGGCTCCAGTGTGTTTGCATGCGTTGGCCCTGGTCACCTCATGGCGGCTCTTCATGCTTCTTGATCTCTGGCAGCTTCCCTATTTAGTCCCTTAGCGCATTATCTCTCAGTGTAATTGCAGTAACAAAAGTATCCATGCAGGCATCTCAAAATGAGCAGTTCTTGAATTTGACTCCAGTATTCTGTTTTTGTTTTTCTTGGAGGGAACAGTCGTGTGGGCTGCTGGCCTTTGGTTCCTTTTTCCTTGCATAAAAAAAGAGTTGTATGTCTTTGGTATAATAAACCTGTCAGAGGAGCAATGCAAGTAATATAGTCCACGTTATTTCAGAATAACTAAAACTACACATATATATAGTTAGTATTGTACTGGTATACACTGTTCTGTTCCTGTGTAGATTTGACAGTGCATTTGTGCCTCTCACTTCCTCAACCCACCAGCATCTCACTCACACACACACACACACACACACACACACACACACACACACACACACACACACACACACACACACACACACACACACACACACACACACACACACACACAGTAATGTTCGTGTTCTTTCATTTATACACTAATGAAAAAGTACAATACATTATCATATATGTGAGCATCTGCTGTGTGAGACTCCGGTGCTACAAGAATGGACAATTGAGACCTGATTTCTGTGATGCTGGCAGGGTCAGTTAACCTAACCTTGTTTTTCCCACAAGTTATGTACTCTGTTATACAGGTTTAACCATCCTTCTCTCTCTTTCTCTCTTTCTCTCTCTTCATTAACATCCCACCTGTGTATTGGGACCCGCCAATACAGACGCTGGTATGGATGGTGGGTGCTTAGTCTCTGTTTTATTTCAGATTGTGTTGTGTCTATCTAGTTCATATTTCCGTCAAGTGCTGAGTCGCGAGCTGAGTGTCCAGAGCGTCATTGTGCTGCGAGACATCAAGTTTGCCGAACTGCGCAACATTATACACTTTATTTATACGTAAGTCTTCGTTGTGGTGGTCACGTGGTGTGGATGCGGCAGAATGCATTAAGGGAGATACATTGAGGTGGTTCGGCCATGTGGAAGGATGGATAGAGAGAGACTAACGAGGAAAGTGTATGTGAGTGAGGTGGAAGGGGAGGAGAGGGAGGGGGAGACTAAGGATGAGGTGGAGGGGTGGAGTAGAGAGGTATGAGAGTGAGGAGTGGAAGCTGGGGGAAGGGCATCAAAATGGCAGGGGACAGGGTGACATGGAGGTGATTTGTTTGTGGCCACCCCTTGTGGGATTAAGGTGTCTGGCAATAGATAGATAGATAGATAGACATTTTACTCTATTCATGTATGCTACAGATGCAAAGTGTATTGATGTTTGTGTGTGTGTGTGTGTGTGTGTGTGTGTGTGTGTGTGTGTGTGTGTGTGTGTGTGTGTGTGTGTGTGTGCATATTTTTTCAGCTTCAGGCATGTACTACATAGGCCATTCCTTGTAGGCCAGCAGTCATGTGTACGGCAGACAGCATCATACGCCATCTCGTAATTTTGCCATTACAGCGGCGAGGCAACAATTGATGCATCGGAACTCGAGTCCTTCATGAAGACGGCCGAGATGCTGGAGATCTCGTCACTATGCGAGGGTCAGAGGTGCCTTGCCAGCCGAGGTCCACCCCAACAGAACACCTTCAACTCCAGCTTCAGCATCAGTGACTTTGAGCGTCTGGTGGGGACCAAGCGAACACGAAACGACACTGCAGCACCATCCAGCAAAGCAAGGAGACTCTCAGGTGCAGCAGACTTTACAGCCTCTCTAAATGACCCTTACAAAGCATGCCATAATCTAATATACACTAACATAATCCAACACAGCAGTAAATACAAGAACTGGCAGCACCTCACCAACATCCAGCAAAGCAAGGAGACTCTCAGGTGGAACAGATTTTAATATCATCTCTGACTGAGCCTAACAGAGCATGACACAGCCTAATAAACACTGACATAATCTAATGCAACAGTAAAGGAGGATGTTCATAGTCTCAGATGTACAGAGTTGATAATAATCAGATGGATGTTCAGCGAGTCTTTGAATGACAGGCCTGGGGGGGTTTAGACTGTGAAAGAAGAGAGGAAGGATGGGATTTGAAAGTATGAGTGTTGTAATGAAAAGCAGTAGAGTGAGATGGTTTGGGCATATGGAGAGCATAGAGCATGACAACTAGGTGAGAGGTGTGAAAGTTGAGGGCAGATTTGTGAGAGGCAGACCGGAAAAGACTTGGAATGGGGTTATACAGTGCTGCCTCGGGGATAAAGCACTGAATAGGTAGGCTGTTAGAGATCAAGCAGAGTGGAGAGCTGCCGTTAGGTGGCCAAGGCAAATGCTTGCAAGGATGTTGAGGCATTTATAGACAAAAAGAAACAAAACAAAACCAGTTTCAGCAAAGCTTCTCATGTTTAACAACTTACAACAGCATCTTCACATTTAGAAATGTATTATATAATGCTTCCTGAAAGCACAACTAATTCCTGCTTTTTAAATAGCCAAGATGTTAAAGTTACTCTAGCCATTCACCATTTTTACTCTCTACTTTGTTCCAGGTGAAGGTCGAACCGCAAGTTGCTCCTCGGTAGAACCACTTCCCTCCTCCAACTCAATGACATTTGTCAAGGAGGAACCCGACTTTGACAACGGTCCCTCATTCCCATCCGACCCTGCAGAACCAGAATACGTGGAAAACGAACAACCATCAAGGACGGACGGAGAGGAACGGACAAGACGAGACTCCTCTGGTTCAGTGGGGGGGTTCGCGGCCATTGCTGGGGTGCAGAGGACAAGCGAGGGTGAGGGGGGTGGAGGGGGTGAAGGCGGGGGTGATGATGTAGAAGACGTGTTCCCACCCCCAGACCCTGCCCCATCCCAGCCCACACAAGACACCGCCAGCCCCACGCCCCCTGCGCCAGACTTGACAGCTGTGCCGGAAAGGTGGGAGCTGTGTTCTGTAGTTCATTCACTTTAAGTTGGCAGAGATGTACATCTCTTATATCTTACTTCCCATAGCTCATTGGCAGAATAAGACAACGCTGCAGCTCTACATCCTTTACATAGCACATCTTTGTGACTAGCATCAGACCCTAGTGTTAGTATGTTGTTACAACTCATCATTCAAGAAGGAGAAATGGCAGTTGTATGCCCAGTTAAAGTGAACACTGTAAACCCTAAGCATGAGTTACACTCAGTTGTGTTTGTATTGCAGGTGTCCGTATTGTCCGCACATCAGCCATAAGTTTGAGGGTGTGGCCATGATGCGCCACCTCTTGGTCTCACACCCGTGCAAGCCAGCGTTCCCGTGTGACATATGTTGGAGAGTGTTTGTGAAGAGAGCCAGCTACAAGACTCACCAACAGACATGCCAGCAACCCACCACTTAGGCCTCTGTTGTGTTTGTGCTGGGGAGTGTTTGTGTAGAGAGCCAGGTTCAAGACTCACCAACAGACCAGCCAGCGGCCCACCTCTTAGGGCAGTACACTTCACTCCACAGCCAGTCTTTCTTACAACCAGTCCTTGTAATAAGTAGCCTCTATTGACATCCTTTCCTGCTGTTAAGGCTCAGTGATTAAAGAAACTACTTACTAAAACATCTTTGCTACCTGTGAAGTTGATTTGCCAGTGACTCAGTTTTTAGTGATACTGTATACATTTCACTCCACAGGCAATAATTTTCTGTATGTCAGGCAATTGTCCCAAAATACCACAGGCTTTTTCCTGTAAAAATTTTGGAAAACCTGGCAAAAAAAAGAAGTCCTGGTATATTCGGGATGTTTTTAAAACTATCACGGCCGTTTCCTCATAGTTCATGCTGTAAGATGGAGGAAGCTAAGACTTCTTCATTGGTGGTTTCAACAATGCTACCTTTTTTTCATCAAAGTTGGTACTGTAAATTTTGGGAACTTGTAAATAAATATAAGAATGTTTTCCTAATGCCGCGGCTTTTTCCACTGCGTATTACTGTAAAATCGGTGACTCTTCTGCTATCTGCCATTCATTCATCTGTTGTCCCATCAGGAGCAGTGGCATGGGGTTGGGTTACGTAGTTCAAACATTTAAGGCAAGAGTGAACAGTACTTCATGACTGTTTGGTATTATATGAGCATTTAGCATCAACCAACCCTCAGATGTAAACCCTTAATGGCCCACATCTGATTGGAGCTCCTTAACCCACTAGACCACAGCCTATTCCATACAGTTATTACAGTATATGTGATAAGTGGGGGTGCCCATTATCCATTCATTCAGTGTAGTACTGCCTTATGGTCTCTACAGTGAGTGCCAAGTCAAATTGTTTCCTGTACACCAGGAAACATTTTACAACACTGGGTGGTAACCATATAACCAAATTATTGCACCTGGTGGTTTAGTGGGTAATTAAGGTGCTCCAATCAGATTGAGCCTATGTAGGTTTATATCCAAGGGGTGGTTGGGGTCTATTGCGCACATGCCACTCAGGGATGAGTGAGGCTGGTCACTCTCATCTTAAATGTCAGGACCAACTTGTCCAGCCCCGGGCTCCTACGCTTCTCATGGGGCAACGTAGGATTGGATGATGGATGGATGGATGGTTAATAGTTGCAACCCCAGGCTCATCTGAAGGTAATCCCAGTGGACTGCAGGCTGAAGCTGACCCCTCCTGCAGACCACTGTCCTCCTTTTGAGGGATAGGGAAGTAGAAGGACATTTATATAACCAGGCATTTGAGACATAAGGTTATATCAGTGCCACCACATGAAGGCAGCCCTCACCAGTGCAAAGCATACTGTGGAGAATGATTTGATTAACAATAAAGCAAGAATGTCATTGTACTGAAGGGGTTAAAGCACAATGTACACAGTAAACACAATAATTCCCCCCCCCCTCTCTCTCTCTCTCTCTTCTTAAGCAGCTGCTGATTAATTTATACAAGGTGTCTTGTGTCCTACTTGCTGTTCCCTGGTCAGCTGTTTGTACTGACATTCAGCTGGGGAATATTGAGTATTGGCCACTATGGACCTGTTAT